>NW_025400984.1:4279836-4297382 GCF_015345945.1 Tribolium madens | reverse complement strand
ATAATAAAATAATTTGAATTTCAGTATTAAAAAAAAGGTTATAATCTTAACGTTCGTACTTTCCTCTTTACAGTGGTATTTTTTTCCATATGTGTAAAAAATTTTTGAAAAAAAGGATATTTTCGCCAAAAAAAAAAAACACAACTTAATTCAAAAACTAAGCAAAACTGATTAATAAAAGTTTATCAAAAACATTGAAATTAAAAACTGCATTAAAAAATGCCAAGACACACATGGTGTTTCATTTGAAAAAAAAAACAGAAGTTTGTATTGTAACCTATTTTTGGGCCATCCTGTGTAATCAAAATTTCTTGAAATGCCCTAGAGAATATAAATTAAGTCTACAAAATATAAAAATTTCCACTTAAATAATAACTGAGCTACAGAAGACCGGAGCTGAGATAAACCACCCTGTATATGTATTACATACCAGGTGAATAAAAAGTATGGAACCAAACATTTTTTGCTTAAACTATTTATTTTTTGAAAAAACTAACTGATGAGTGATAAAGTACTATAAATATGTGATAATTTAACAAGAATAAATATTTTCGAAATTTCATTTTGTTTTTGAGTTCTACAAAAAAAATATTTTTTTAAATGGCAACCCACTATAAAATCATTTTTCTCATAAAAGCTATACTCTAAGAATTACAACTATCCGCTTTATATTTAATTTTTTCAAAAAAATTTTACCAAAAAAAATCGCATAACTCAAAAACAAACCAAAATTTCGTTCTGAAAATACGATCACATTTTTTTTATTACTTTAATTTATATTTATTATCATTTGCTGGAGGCAAATGATTAAAAATAAAACCGCTTAGTTCCATACTTTATATTCAGGATATGCTTTTTTTAAAGCAACTTACTTCCAACGGCATTGTCACCAAAAAAATACCGTAGGTTGTTGACACACCTAAACGAGTTTGTTAATAGCCTTGTTAAAGACGCAAAATAGAAAAATATCTTCGAAACTCTTCTTTAAAAGAATACAGTAAAAAATGTGATGCCAAAAATGAGACAATACAGACATTTTTAAAATTGAACAAAATAAAAAAAAGTGAACTTTGCACTTGATTTTTTACAATTTCGCTGTGATGTGCAATAAGTTTCTTGAGTAAACGACTGGCGGAAAGTCAGTTTTGTATGAAAAAAGTGAGACAATCTAGCTAACTCTCGTGTGATTACGCTGACTGTAGTGTAGAAAGAGTGTTTATAAGTTTTTCGTGCATCTAAAGGTAACGGCTTGAAGTTTTCTAATTTGCAAACTTCCCTCGGCAGATGTTTATAAAATAAACATGAACGGCTATAAGTTGCGGCATTGAAACCGTTTGAATTCCGTCCGCGTCTACATTCATACATATTGACAGGCACCCCCTTCAGATATCGATGACATTTGGATTCTATTTGTGTAAAACATGAAATCTGGCCCTGCGATACACATCTATACCTACGCTCCAGACGTGACTTGTTTCCCATCCGATAAAACTCCAACATTTGATTTTTTTTAAACTAATCCCAAATCGAGGATTAATCCCGAAAGAAAGCAATTTCATACAGCAACTATTTATCTTGAAAAATGGTGAAAGGCAGCTTAACGCTGATGTATGTGACTGGAAAAAAATTAAATACCGGAAACGATCCGAAGTCGATGATTTATGGCCGAATTCAAATCGCAGGCGTTTTTATTGCGCATATGGTGATTTTTCTTTGAATGTACGTACGTCTTTGATTTACACTGTAGCAGGTGTCCGGAACGAGGCAGGGACTCCGGGACCGGAAAATGCATCGATCTCCTCACGATAACTGTTGCTAGACCAGAGCCGGACTCTATTTTAGTTTCAAATTCTTAAATTCGAAAAGTGTTGGTGCAAAAATGGCAAAAGCCGGTCCTGCTGTGGATATATTGGCTTGATATGATTTAGTGTCTCCGCACGGAGCCATTATTGCTGCCCGCTGTTCCCAAATGAACACATCCATATTTTTTTCACACATGCTGGTGGCAGGACTGTTTGTTAATATGTCCCCTTCGACGGAAATATCTATTTCTGGAAATAATAAAATTGATTTCGAGTTTATTGTGCGTTTTATTTACGTGGGAATGGGCGAAAAATGTTTTTTCAAATTACAACGTCTAGACAGAGAAAATCGTTAATTGAAATAAATGTTTTTTTCTATGATTTCAACAGAAAGTAAGTTTTTCAACCTTAATTTCAGAAAAGAAAGTGGCCAAGTTCTGATGGCAACTGGTTTTTTGGAAATAAAAAAAATGTAATTTTTTTTTCGAGCACTTTTTACGTTTATCAATCAGAAACTTCATTTAAAGAGTGCTTTTATCAACTAATTTCAGTAGATAAAGTAGTCTTTTATCGTCTAGTGAAATAAAGTAATTTTTATCTACTGTTTAGATTTAAGAAATTCTGGTAGGTGAGTACAAAATAAAACAAAATATTATACAAGACTTAAACAAAATTGTTTATATACGAGTAGAGTCTAAAATGACAATTGATTTTTGCGTTTTTCAATATTTATTTCGCCAAATTTCGCTAAAAACAAGCCGAAAATTTAAGAAATTGAGCCAAAAATGACGTTATTGTTATATAAAAACAAAATATTTTGGAAAAATTTAATTTAAACACTCAAAAATTTTAAAATTAAATTGAAATCGCTATTATTTTTTAGTTTGTTTTGCTCGATTTCCTTCGTTTTTGAACCAGAGGCTCATTTATTTTGCAAAATTTTGTCTAAACACGCCCAAAAATCACAAAGAAGATTGATATTGATGTTATTTTCTTTGTTTTACTTAATTTAATTAGTTTTTGAGTAAAATTAAGACAAAAATAAGTCGAGAAATTACAAAATTTGGTCGAAAATGTTTTTAAGCACGTACTTGAACGTTTTTGTACCTAAATTTCAGATTTTTTGCAAAATTTTGCTAAACGTATCGAAAAATCAACAAAGTAACTTGAAAATTATCTTTGCATTTCTTGAGTGTTTTATCATGTTTTTCGGCAATTGTATTGCAAAATTTTATTAACGATAAGTAAAAAAAATCATAGAATTAGTCTGAAAATAATGTAATTTTTACTTAAGCAGGATTTTAAGCTAAAAACTTGGTTTATCCACGAGATTTTGCTACACCGAGTCAAAAATCACTACATTGTTATGAAAATTAGTTCATTTTTACTTACCTCTTAGTTTTTAACCACTCAGATTATGTAAAAAACGAAAATTTCTGACACTGTTGGAAAGATTTAAATCTTGTGATAAATTTTTGAATTAACTAAGATTTTTTTCTTCTTTTGAGTTATTTATAAATAATTGACAATTGTAAAAAATTAAATAAATAAGTTTGAAACAAATTTTAATATACAGGGTCGCTAAAAAGTATGGACACAGTTAAATATTTCAAAAACTGTTCATCAAAACTTATTAAAATTTGGTATACTATGTTTAAAAGTACTTAAATTCTATCGCCTCAAATTTTTTATTTTTATTATTATTTTTAAAAAGAGCATTTTTTTCTGAGGTCTGTGATGTAACACATGCATTTTAAAAAAATATGGAAGTAATTTTGAAAAATGTAATTTTTTTTAGCTTTGTAAATGTTGTCTTTATTTATCGTTAGCTTTTTGCCGCCTAAACTTTGACCAGACTTTTTAGCGACCCTGTATAACATAGAAAATATGATAAAAAATTCTATCTATAAAAATTTCAAAGTTGTGAGAGCTTAAATTTTGTTTTTTTTTTGCTACAGGCTATTAGAAGAGGAAACATTGGCAAAATTTTTGTATCTTGACTAAGTAATGATAAAAAAAACATATACAAAATCATTAAATAAACATAAAAAATGTCAAATGTCAAAAAATAAATGTCAAAATTTTTTCACAGATACATTTTTGGTATCTTATTTTACTTGAAATTTTTCTCTAGGACGCGAATTCTGACACCCTGTATTTATGTAAAACAAAACATCTAAATTTTCCTTCGGCCCTTCCAATCTTTGATGACGATCTGATTATTTATTTTTGCGCTTATCCAGCCGCCATTCGTTCGCTCGTCACGTCCGTCTGCTATTTTTTGCTTTTATGGATGCCTCCTTAAAATATGCAAAGCTCTGAGATAAAAATCGTGACATATTCCGTGTTCACGCATGCCGATGTAATTTTTAATTAGACGCTTGGGTACTGTGAAGTAGCTGCAACTCGAGGTGGGAAATTAGAAGGCAAGAGGGAGAAATTCCAGGAGCTTCCAACTTAACTCATAAGTGATCCCGGCTCATTTATCACAAGAAGAAACCGCAACACCGACACCCAGACGCTGCCACGTCCCTTAATCCTGCTCACTTTTATATCCTCGAAGGAGGGGGAGTTGCAAATAAAGAAAGTTGGGGTTTTGGTTATTTTATAATAATTTTGGCTTCGGTGACTAAACAGCGGAAGAAGTAATCAACGACAGTGTCCTTTTAGCTATGCACCCACCCTTTTGAAATTAAAACAACAGACGATGAAAACAAACGAGCAATGAAAGTTTCTTTTACAAGATAACGTTTAAAGAAATCTCCTCGATTTCGTTGTTAATTAAATGAATTGCTGGAATGAGGGAATAACATCTAAATCTGCTCAAGTCGTAGAAACGCTATTCAACATTCAAGCATTTTCTTATTTCCGGTTCCATATGGAGTAGTTGAATGGGGGGAAAGTTCCGGTGCTTACGTCAAAACTCACGGATCAGGATTTCCTCTTTAGAATTGTGCATCAAACGTATCACGATTCGAATTAAGTCTTTGTTGTAACTGTAGATTTTCGTTAAGTGTAATGAAGAGTTATGATGCGATTTTTTTAAAGCATGTGTGAGAAACAAGGAACCTTTGAAATATTCATAGTGTTTGGCTTGACGAGGGAAAGTGGATTGGAATGGATGAAAATGACTTGAGAAGTTTGCTGATCCTTGGCGGGAATTGTTGAGGACGACTTACGAGCCGCGTGTTTTTCTCCGGCTTTACCTACTTCAGATTACTTCGGGGGAAAACAAAAGGGATTTAAACTATATTCATTATACTTTAGACGGAGCTCTCTTGCTTTATTATGTTATCCTTTTACAACGCACAGCAGATTCGCCAGTTAAATCCAAACAAAATCGCACAAAAATCACAAAACTTATTTTTTGTCAATAAATATTTTTAAAAACTATGAGTTATTTACTACAAACTTGAATTAAGAGTTTAAGAAGAAGAAAACCCGCATTTTCTGTAACATTAAAAAATATTTCACAAAATTTTCAAATAATAACAATACGTATTAAAAAAGAAGTTAAAAATGTAAGATAACTTAGAAATAAACAATAAAAATATACTGAGAGGTTCAGAAACACTCGCGCCCGGTGAAAAGTGCTAAGTAAGATATTAGGAACATGGAAAAAATGTTTAAAAAATGGTTGCGGTACAGAGATATCAAGAGAAATTGTTAGTTTTTTTGCTGGGTCGTAGAAAAAATTATATATATTACAATGCAAAAAATAATGATGGTTACTGCCCTCAACAAATTTTTATCTGTGGAGAAAAATTGTTTCTTGTAATTCAAAAACAATTAAGTAGTTTTTACAAAATATTCTTAACAATTTTAATTTTTAAAACAATTTTGCTACTAAAGTTATTGATGTTTTGAAATATAAATTAGATAAATAATGTTAAAATCAATCTTGCCAAAATGACAGTTGATATTTATTGTTATAAAACAGATTTTTCTATAAATACTTTTTTACTTTTTTTTAACAGGTCAAACATTATTTAAAGTTTGAGAAAAAAATATTTACTTCAATAAAAATAGTTTGAAAGGAATTTTTGGAAAAATCAAATAATTTAATACTAATCTTAATTGTTTTCAGCAATTTCTGGAGAGATAAATTGTAGATCATTAGTATTCGACATTTTGCACTACTAACTGCACTAGTTAAATTAATAAACATTTTCGAAAATCTCAACACAAATACCGATACTGATACGTGGAATTTGTTTATAAGTGTTGTTATGATTTCATTAGTTTCAAAGCAAAATAAACATTCAGCTTCGCCATATAAACTATCACTTTTACTCCTAGTAACATAATTTATAGTATTAGGAACTTAAATGAGTCCGTAAAATAGCAACTTTTAGTAGCGTATACCAAAAAAAATTTTTTTTAAGTTTAAAAGTTTAAAATTATTTAAAGATAATAATAGTATATTAAAGTACAAGTTGCTATCTATTCAAGCACAAATTTGAAATTGTTCAAAGCACAAATGAGTGCTTGAAGAACCTTCTGCAACAAGTGCTTTATACATTATTTTCTATTTTGCCGCTTTAGGTATATCATTTTATAAATTAAAAGACGAAAAATTTTTTTTTAGAGAATTTTTGCGACGATTGGCCACATTTATGTGGAACAATTTTAGGCGGCTGAGAAAAATAAAAATAATTCTCATTTTTCACATTTGGAAATGAATTGTGAAGAAAGTCCGTCACTAAAATTAAATTAACGCCAGCGACTTATTAAAGCACTCAAATGACGTCATTTGGGTGTTGGAATAGACTTATTCTAAACGCAAAATAGAAAAATAATGTTATGAAAGTAATATTTTTAAATAAGTTTTACAATTCCTTCTGCAAAATTGTGATTTTTAAAACAATTTTTTATACATATCTAATTTTTCTAAACCTTTTCTAATACTCGTATGTATGACATTTTTTTGAGTTGAATTGAGTATAGGAATAGTTTTGAATGATTTTACATAATTACCATTCTGAATTAAATTTCAGTTTATCATCCATTCTCCAAATTTTAAAAACTGCAAAAAATATAAACATATGTTTTGATATGACAATTTAAAAAAATCATATTGATTTAAAAGAATTGAGAGTCCTAAACATCAAAATTATAAAATAATTTTTTATGTCTATTTTAATTTTCTTCTTGATTATTTTCTCAGATAACAAAAACTATGATTTCTCTTTGCATTATTCATTGTTGCCAACTTATTTTATTAACCTAGTAACAAATTATTATTTTTTTTAAATGATACTTGTTTAATAAGTTGAAATGTTGCTTGCAGTGATTTTGATTATTTGATATTTCGGTGTATTTTCCATGTATTGTGTGTTTTTTGCCCCCACCGCCGCTGCCAGTGTCGTTTCTTTTGTCCCCTCTGTATTTTCCTTGCTAGCGTTGCCAAAACTGGAACTTTTCAATATTTGCGCTTATCCCGTTTGATGAATTAAATCCATGCGACACTGGCGCAAATTCCATCAAAAACATCAATCCTAAAGCATCAATTCTTCCGTGACGTGAAATATTACGTTTTTCCCCGTTCGTTCTTTTCTCCTCGTAATCATTGTTAGTAACCACCGAAAAGATAAATGATTCTCGAACGTAATTTGTATTAGTTGGTAATTTTCGTTTTGTAAAGTTTCGGACTCGCCGGTGGTAGGTAGTGGGTTGTAACCTAACCGCTGTGACTAACTGGCTGTCAAGCTTAACAGCCACTCTGAGTGACGTGAACCGGGGGGCGGTTTTGATACTCGCTTCACCTATACGTTTCAATTTATCGCGCGATATTTTAGAGACACGTCGAGGGAAGAATTTCCAACACTGTCCATTGGGAGAAATGCGAGCAAGGCCGCGAGCATTGCTTTAATAGACCTTTCATATCTCACGTCCGAAATGCAAGAAGTGACACTGACGCGACTTATTCCTAAGAGGATGATAAGATGGACGCAGCCAAATAAAACACCGCTCGGGGGTTCACCAGTTTCACGCATAGGCAACCAACAATACGATACGGTTTGTTTTTTGCTGAAATATAGACGTATTAACATAAAAAGGGGCCAACATTTTATTTATATTTTTATTCAAAGCCAAACTAATTTGTCGAGGGAATTTTATTTTAGTGGCTTAGTGTAGTGCTTATATGCAATCTGTCAAATAAACTGCAAATTGTAGACATGAAAATTGCCGACGAGAAAGGAAATATCGTCACTGTCTGGATTATGAAAAGTTATGACTGTTTTTTTATGTTTACTAAGCGTATCTATTTAAAATACAACACCGGAAACGCAATCTTGTTATAGTTGATAACCTTTATCACGATAAAGTTTATTTACTATTACATATAATTATCATAAGTCTAAAAAATGTCCGATAAAGAGATGACGAAGTTAAAACGATTTTTAAAATACAAATCTACTCAGGAGAAAACGATGAAATGTTATTTTTTCATGCCAAGTTACTTTTTTTGCAACAGAAGTGAACAAAAGTGGTGAAGTGTGGTTTACAGGGCCGTAACCAGGATTTTATTTCGGGTGGGGTTTCTTGTTGGTCCATGAAAATGAATGAAATGAAAGAAGGCGGATTAAAAAGCAAAAATCTCTAAGTACACGTTTTTATTTTAAATTCAAATAAGAGATTCTAATTAAACATAAAAAAATACAAATTAACTCACAAAAGTAACAAAACAATAAATTTTTAATACTTTTTATTGTTACAAATTTAAACAGGAGATAGAATATTCATTTTTAAAACAAAAATTTTCTGTAAATACAGGGTGCGCCAGAACTCGCGCCCCAGAGAAAAATGTCAAATGCCGGCGGCAATAGGTTGACAAAAAGTGCAGCCGAAGAAGTAATTTTTGCTTGCATAAGAAAGTTAGTCGACTCTTAAATCCACCAATCCCAGAAGGGCACCTCAAGGCGTGATTGAAAAATTATATCGGTTGCTAGGTGACGAAAATAATACCAATTTGGCCAGAATTTTAAAAAATAGCTGGTCTACTGTAATTTTGCGTTTGACATTTATCGTGATGTGGGTGACATAACTTGCTAGTTTTTGGTATTTTTCTCGCAGAAGAGGTTGTACACGAGTATAATGAGACAGAATCGTTAATTATTATCAACAATTATCAAAAATTATTTTAAAACTTTCGTGAAACTCCTGATGAACCGACTTCTCTAAAACTTCTTCACAGGTATTGTTCCTTCTCAACTTTTTCTTCGATCTGATACAGATTAACAAACCGATAAATGAATTTTAGAGCTTGAAAACTTGTGCATTATCCTTATGAAACAAAGAAGCAAGTGAGAGTGAGAGACCAGAAAAACATGAAGAAGTACGCAAGTTTCTTTATTTACTTTAATGCAAAATTAACAGAAAAATGTACTTTTTAGAAAGGGAGTCAGGTTATGTTGAAATTAGTTGATATTATTGACAAACCACATGATTCCTCGAAAGACCAGCCCACAAATTCACCGAAAAGCGTTGCTGAAATGCCCTCGGAATTAAAACATTAGCAAAAATGCTAACTTTTCGTACTAAATGCAAACATCGCAACATTCTTCTGGATTTTTTAATGAAAAAACAGCCAAGGGGTTATAGTAAGCTCATGTGAGTGGAAGAAAACAACAATAAATTGTTGTTGAAATTTTGAGGTTAGAATTTCTACTGGGCAAAAATGCCTAAATACGAGAGTAAAACTACAATTTTAGTATTAAAATTAATAACCTGTTTTATTTAAACACAATTTCTTATAAAAAGTACATCTTTCTGTTAATTTTGCATTAAAGTAGATAAAGAAAATTGCGTACTTCTTCATGTTTTTCTGGTCTCACTCTCAGTTCTTTGTTTCATAAAGATGACGCACTAGTTTTCAAGCTCTAAAATTCATTTATCGGTTTGTTAATCTGTATCAGATCGAAGAAAAAGTTGAGAAGGAACAATACCTGTGAAGAAGTTTTAGAGAAGTCGGTTTTGTGAGCCATGAAAAGCGCTTATCTTCATTTTTTGTTTTTATTTTTTTAATAGTATTATTTTTCAATGTACTTAGAATATTAAAAATATTCATAAATTATCTTAAATAGAGAGATTTAGGCGAAATCTTAAATTTTTAATTGCCCAAAGTCCAGATTATTCATGTATGCATGGGTTTTGGTAGCTCTATTGTCTGGAGTGAAATGTGCCTGTCAGAGAGCAAATCTGGCATAAATACGTTCTGAATCTAATGGATGATTTCTCATCTAGCTAATCTAAGGTGAGCCATCTTAGTATCCAGTTAATAGGGTGGGAATTTTAAACAGACGCCGTCTTGGGAGGACATAATTGAGTTAGGGATGATAGCTGACATTATGGTTCGAGCACAGTGAAACAGGGGACCAACACTTGGAAACTTTACCGAAATAAATTGTTCAGGTTATAGTACATTAATTTCGGAACAAAAATTTAACTCGCTTAATTGCCCCTTAATTTTATTTTGTCTAAGAGGAAATAAATAATCGACTACGAACGAGAGAATGGGGGATAACGACGATTTAAAAAAAGAATCGAATCCAATAGATGATATCGGACGATTTTTCCATTACCTGACGCTATCTGCGTGATGAATGAGGAAAAACCGGAAAACATCACTTTACCGGGCGCTTCCTTATTATTGCTATCGCGAAATAAATTGTTCTTGAGCTTTATTTCGTCTCATCGGCAATTCGCAACAAGTGCAAACGCGGGAAATATTCCCATAACAGATTCGATCAAGATCAACTAAAAACTCTCAAGTTTTCATTTCTTAATCATGATGTAATTACGAAAATCAATAGTTATTTGTATTACAAGGAAGGGAAATGAATCTTTTCCTCCCACAAAACAAGCCTCGGGTAGTAACTACCCAGGGAGGAAAAAACATTTTTCTCTAGTGCAATACATATAATTTTTTCTACGACCCAAACTAATAATTTTTGAAACTAATAATTTTTCTTGAGAAATTGGAAAATTATTTTCCCAACAAAAATAAATAAAGTCAAAGTGCAAAATTTAAACTCTCATAACTTCGAAGTTTTTATAGATAGAATTTTTAAACATATTTTCTATGTTTCTGGTATCTTACCTCAGGGGCGGATCCAGGAATTAATTTTGGGGGGGGGCTATCTAAAAATTTTTTAAATGATGAGGGTAGGTATACAGTGAACGGCAAAATTATAGAATAATCTTATTTATTAAAACTGAAGATATTTTGCTCGAACAGGTCAATTTTCTTTTTAACAAATACAAAATTTTTAACTTGATTTAAAATTGTATCTATGTTTTTTATTGATATTATTTCACTTTTTGGATATTTTTTTTTTAAACTTTATGTAATACATAATATTTTGGTGTTGCCATTTCGACAATTATCTATCGAATCCGCTAAAAAAATAGGAGTTTCCATTAAAAAAAAATGTCGCTGCCGTCAATACCCAAAAACCAAAAAGTGTAGAATTTTAAAACAAGTTGAAAATTGTGTATAAGGTGTTCTAGCGAGTTGGTAAAGTTCATTATTCAAAGAGATATAAACTTAATTTAATTAGATACCTAAGATGTGGCCCAAAGAAAATTACAATTGATGATTTTTTTTTAAATTAGTAAAAACTAAGGAAGTATCGAGAGATCAAGATAATTTGTCCTTGTATCCGAAAACGTATGTCCTGTGACACGTCAAATAAAATGACAAGTGAAAAGGTAAAATCCCAAGATCAAAAAGATAACTAAATTTATGATTTACCCTAAAAAAACCCGGTCTTATTATTATACGACAGCGACTAATTCCAGCATATTTTTCCGTTTTCGACTTGTCATTTTATTTGACGTTTCACGTATAGTTAGTTCCAAAACAGACATACGTACAGTTGGGGAATTAAAAATTCGGGTAGTACCTATTTTTCTGTCACTTTAAAAAGTTCAATGTAAACTACTTTTTACTGTCATCATGACTGAAATTTAACAATTAAATTTATTTTTATTTGTTGTTAAATTTGTTAATTAAACAATTTGTCTGTCTTAGGAAATTTATTAAGATCTGCTGCCTACCCGTTATTATGCCACAAATCACTATTTTTGAAAGTAAATAAGTCAAAATGACATAAATACGACAAGAGTAAAAAATGAGGTTATTAATATAAAGGTTGGTTTAGAGTTTACATTATGAAAATGACAGTACTGCCCGAAATTTTAATTCCGAACTGTACGTTTTCGGATCCAAAAATGATTACAAATTATTTTGATCTCTCGGTATATGTATGATTTGTATTAATAAGTGTGATTTAAAAAGAATTCTCATGTTTTTATTTAAAAAACTTTAGGTCATAAGGTTTTTATATTAAAATTTAAATATAAAATATTGAAGCTTTTGGTGGCAAGTTTGGGGGGGGGGCTGGCCCCCTGGGCCCCTCCCCTAGATCTGCCCTTGTCTTATCTTACATGGCATTTTTCTCTGGGGCGCGTGTTCTGGCGCACCCTGTAGAAAGAATAATTTTGCAAAGTCAACATTTTTGAAATAGCTTGAAATCAACTTTTTTAAGAATAAAACCTTTCATTTTGAAAATACTATGAAGTAAAAGTGACAGTCTATGTGACGAAGCCGAACGTAGTGAGGCAAATAATTCAGCTAAGCCGCATAAACTCACTTTTACAAATAACATATATTAGTTTATCCGTAAATGTATTCAAATCGAGAGTAAAGAGCAAAACTATAATAAGCAAGTAAATGAATAGAATAATCAGGATACTTTGTAAGCAATGAAGTCATAATAACGCTTATAAATAAGGGGCCGATGACTTGAAAGAAATGTGTATAACTAATTCCAATTCCAAAAAAATTGCAGCAATTTCAATAATCTATCGTAATTCCATTTTTTTCAGTTTAATTTAATTCCAAATTAATTCCATTTATCTCCAGGGCGCGAGTTCTAGCGCACACTGTATAAATAAAATCTGAGACAAGTGTTGTGTGTGGGAAGCACCGCCGAGTTCGAAAAAGCTCCAGAAACATGTTTAAATCCCTGATTTCATCCCTTCTCGTGCGACCTTGACGAGAAACAATAGTCACACAAAACCCGATAGTGTTTTGTTTGAACAGATGAGGGCAACACTCACCCCATTCAATGGGTCATTGGGACTAACAGTCCATAACCGATAATTCAGTGGGGTGGAATTAGGGTGGATGTGCATAATAAGACGTTTGTCTGAACCATGATTCAAATTCTCGTCATCCGGTCCTATTATTTGGGCTTATCGCCTATTGATAAATTCCATTGATTTCAATGGAGGGTGAACATGGGGTGAGATAAGTGAATTTTAGAACAAATGCAATTTTTTCTCTAACGCATATGCAACCAACAATACACCAACTATAATGCGTTTGCGTATCAAAAAATTAATAAGTAAGTGGCTGTGTAAGCGGTTTCTGAGACAAAGTCGTCTTTATTTTATTCACACGACTAGAAAAAGTTGAATTCAAGTCAAATCAAAGTGTCAGAGTAAGTCAAATTATCGATTAATTGGCAAAAAACGTTGTGTCAAACATCAATTAGTTGTTTGTTTTTTATCTTGTAAGACGGGGACTCACCATGAAAAGGCGCCAAATTCAAAATTTCTTTTCCAGAAAATGGCCCACCAACTGGACCGCGTCATAATGTGCCCCATTTGCCTCGACACGATGACAAAACCGATAATTCAGTGCCAAACGGGCCACAGCATGTGCGGTGATTGCATCAAAGACAACTTGGTCACAAGTTGTCCACAGTGCAGAGGCCCGATTTCCAAAACCCGTAATTACCAATTGGAGCAAATCATCGAAAATATGCCGAAAGATTTGAAAAGTCCGTGTTTTTTCGCCGATAAAGGCTGCAAATACATGCTTCTTCCGACCGAGAAGGCCGACCATGAAGTCGAGTGCAAAAATCGGAAGTTTTTGTGCGAAGGTCGCAAATTCGCCAAATGGAAGTGCGAATGGTTTGGGAATTACACCGATTTGGAACAACACTTCAAACAAGTACATGGGAGTGACATGGAGTATAAAATGCAGACTGATATGGACGTAAATCTTGATAAAGACTTCAAAGACGTTAAAATTATTTCGTTTTTTAACGGGGCTCAGTATTTTTGGTACAAGTTTATGGTTGATGTGAGTCAGCAGAGGGTTTTTTGGGTGTTCCAGTTCATAGGGCCCAAAAAACAAGCCAAGAACTACTACTACGAGTTTGAGATTAGTAATGGACCAATCAGGAAGTTCAAAGTGACCGAAGTTTGTGAAAACGATGTCGTAAAGGCTGAAGACTTATTCCGGGACGAGAAATGTGTCACACTAACGTTCAATTCTCTTAAAAGTTATCTAAATGACAAGGGAAAGTTACCAATCAAATTCCGGATTATGGCAATGAGAAAACACAATGAAGTTTCAAAATAATTAATACATTTCGTTTTGTTTAGATTTAAGCTGTAATAAATATTTTTACGTTCATACCAAGCCCTTTGAATAACAGAGTGTCATTTTGCAAGTTATAGTAACCCTAATTAATTACAAATTTGACTCATCTAGTGACTCATGTACAAAGCGATTGGCACGCTTTTGACACGTGACTCCTCACATTCCTTGCAAGTGTAAAACGGATCAAAGAGTCCTGGCCATGACAATCGAACATCGGCCCGCCACCCTTGATTGTCGGTTTTAAGACACAACTGTAGCCTTCTTGATCAAGGGTGCGCATCCCCTTTAACTGGTTTAAATCGTAGAAAAAAGCAATAACGTCAATCGTTTTCTAATTAACTGGTTTTTTCGTCGCATGTGATTTAGTCATCGGAATTAATTGCGAATTGTGAGTTGAGTGAGAGAGGAGGGGTGGTTGGAGTTTTATTTGGGTTCCAATGAACCGACAAGCACACATGTGTGCGTCTAGTACATAATATAAAGAGGGATTTTAATGATGACGGGGTGATTCATACGCGATTGCATATTACAAACGATTTTAATTTCGATCCTCTTATCGCTAGTTAAGACTAGAACGGAATCTATTGAAATTTCGGTCGGTTTCAGGGGTTTGTTTTGTTTGCAGCGGAGTGGTTTATTAGCACTCGATTGCTGATGGGGCACTAGGTGCTACTGCTAATGAGGCGCGACGTGAGAGGCAAAGTAAAATAAAACTAACTCAGGGCAAAAATTTTAGTTTTCTGCTTGGAGAGAAAAAAAAAAAGAATTTGTGAGCTATTTAGGAGAAAATTGAAATTTTCAGTTCTATTTCTTTTAATACAAATACCACAGTTTATCGATTTAAAAATATCACAAAAATGAAAAAATTGTAAAAAAACTTTGAATTCAATTAAATTTTTGATCAGCAAAGTCTATGATTCTAAAATTAAGTTGGCACCATTAAATAATATGTAAGTATGAAATTTATCAGGTGTCATTTAAATAAAAAAGTTGCAATATTTAAAAATACGGGGTTTTCAATTCAATGAAAGGTGGTGGAGAAATAAAAAGTATGGAACCAAACGTTTTTTGCTAAAACTATTTTTTGAAAAAGCTAATTATGTAATGAATGATAAAGTAATATGAAAATATGATGTTCTATCAAGAATACAATTTTTCGAATTTTTGTTTTGTTTTTGAGTTCGACAAAAATTTTTATTTTTTTATGTGGCAACCCACTATAAAACCATTTTCCTCATTAAGGTTATAATCTAAGGATTAGAACTAACTACTTTATATTTGAGGAGCAGACTTGCAAAATGCAATTTGTCCATGTTTT
Organism: Tribolium madens; assembly: GCF_015345945.1. Classification (NCBI taxonomy): domain Eukaryota; kingdom Metazoa; phylum Arthropoda; class Insecta; order Coleoptera; family Tenebrionidae; genus Tribolium; species Tribolium madens. The sequence goes on along the minus strand of NW_025400984.1, from coordinate 4,281,802 downwards.
TATGAATTGAAATAAAAGTTTTTAAAGTTTTTTTGTAAAATGCGTAAGTACTTCAGCCGTAAAATTAGTGTCTAATTGTGTCCAATTTGTACCTATTTTTTCACATTTGTTGTCACTGATATAAAAAATTAAAATTATATCTTAAAAGAAGGATAGTTTTTGTTCTCTCCTACAAAAATTCAAATTTGGACAAATTGCTTTGTGAAAGTCTGCTCCTCATTTAATAAAAAAAAATACATACTTAAAGCGCAATTTTGATAAAAAAAAATCGCATAACGTAGTGAATAAACATTGTTCCCATAACGACAATTAAAATTAACGCAGTGTTGTCATATCACTGCCAGATAATTTTTTTATAAATATTTTTTGAAAATTCAAATACTTACATATTATTTACTTAAGGTAGATACAAAAATAGTTACTCATCATGAAAGGATTACTTAAAGTAAATTATAAAAGTAGAATTTTTTAAAGATATTTTACGAGAAAAAAAATTACAATAAAGAAAAGAGGTTACAAAATCTGTATACTTTTAACAACGTACCACGGAGTTTGTGTGCCACTATAAAAATATTCAATTTATCGATTTATCAAAATCAAATTCATARCAAAAAATTTAAAAAAGATGTGAAAACCGAAATTGTAAGATACCATGCGTTCAATTAAAGTGGCCTATGACTTAAATTTAATTGGCAACATTGAAAAACTGAGGCAAAATATAGGAAAATTGACAGGCTTTATATCTTCTTCCACTGTATTTTTCAGTATTGCCAATTTAATTTCAAAGTCAAAGAGGCGATATGATCACACATTTAAAGCCCTTTAAACGTCATATGTCGAAAATAATCTGATTTTCGATGCGATTTTTATACCAGGTGAACAAAAAGTATGGAACTAACTGGCTTAAATTATTATTATTTTTTCGGAAAAAACAATTGATGAATGATAACATATTATAAAAATGTGACGTTCCACAAGAATACAATTTTTAAAAGTTTTTGTTTGTTTCTGAAAACCTTTTTATTTTTTCGAATGTCAACCAACTGTAAAACCTTTTTTTACAAAGGACATGATATAAGGATTACAAATAAATATCTACATTTTAGTCAATTTTCATCGAGAAAAAATCATATTTTATAAGTTTTATAATTGCATTCTCAAAACACGACTACATTTTTATAGCACTTTAATTACTATTTACTGAATGAAAAAACCGCTTGCTCCCATACTTTTTGTTCACCTTTATAAACACTGTTTCCAATTTTTATAACCGTACATAAAATAATTTAGAAATTGCCTGTTCCAGTTTGCCACTAGATATTTAACTTTCAGAAATGAAAATGCAGCGTGTTTTATAAATAGCTCCATTTCGTCGTATTTGTTTTTTGTAATAATAATGGCAACGATAAAAAACACGATGCTGTTCTCAGTAATGTGATGAGTATCATGAGTGGTTAAAAGGCGAACATCTGGTTTTGGGGAGACCAAATTTTAACATTCACGAGGGAATCACAAATGTTTACATTTACATAAAAAGAAATGGTGCCCTCGGTCGAAAAATCTGTTTTAAAATCCCATTACAGATTTTTTGCTTAGTTCAACTCTTAAATTAATATTGCAGAATGAGTCACTTTAAAGTGGGTGTTGCTAGCCAACAGGCCCAATTGCCAGGGCTCCTAATTGGGTAAAAAACATGCTCGCATCTTAGTTCTGTGCGAAAAAATCGCCCTTGTAAATATTCATTATTCTGACCACAAGGCGAAAAAGCCCCATTTTTGCATACCGCCGGTGATAAATCGCTCCGAATAAATACAGGGCAACTTATAAAATATGATTTTTTCTCGATAAAAATTGACTAAAATGTAGACATTTGTAATCTTTATATCATGTCCTTTGTAAAAAAAGGTTTTACAGTTGGTTGACATTTGAAAAAATAAAAAGGTTTTCAGAAACAAAGAAAAACTAA
>NW_025400984.1:4261231-4278966 GCF_015345945.1 Tribolium madens | reverse complement strand
AGAAGAGAATTTAGTTGTGCATTGATCTGTATTAACATTCCCTATACCTAAATTTAATAATTTTCAAGTTATGGACTTTTTTTAAGACTACAGAAAATTTATTACTAGCCTCACCCGTTTTCACATAGTTTGCCATGGAAATCAAAAAATGTCAAAATTTTCTCTAAACAAACGTCAACAGTAAATTATTATTTGACAAATAGTGCCCAAATATGAAGAATCAAAGTTATGCAAACTTAATCATTATTGATAGGTTCTACCATGCGATCATTATTTAAAGCTAACAAGTGAGAAAATTTATTTTTGTTTAATCATAATTAACATCATAACATCATAATTTTGTTACACTCTCCATAAATACAAAATAAATTAATTAAATCTAAGTTTGAGTAGCTTTGACCCTCCATATTTCGGCACTATTAAGTCACTGTCGACGTTTATTGAGAAACAATTTTGACATCTTTTTTTAGTAAAATAAAAATTGGGGTATCTCATTTAGAAAAATTGAGTTATGGGTATTTGAATTATTACAAAAGTAACCCTAAAATTAAAAAAACATGCTCGCATCTTAGTTCTGTGCGGAAAAAATCGCCCTTGTAAATATTCATTATTCTGACCACAAGTCGAAAAAGCCCCATTTTTGCATCCCGCCGGTGATAAATCGCCCCGAATAAATACAGGGCCGTTTGAATGCGTTGTAATTACCCTTAGCGTCCGCTCTCTGGAGATGTGGCCATAAAAGTAAACCTCGTCCGGGCCGCGTGCATATGATATTCTAACAATGGCACAATCCTCAAAAGACACATAAATCAGTACGGATCAATGCCTTATTATCGCGGTCGGCGTGGCACACTAGCCCACTGACTGGGGTAATGAGCAAGGGATGGGGTGGCCCCCTTAGTGACGAATCATCACGTGACACACACAAAAAAAAATGGAAAAATTTTCAAGTACACCCTTCCGACACTCTTAAGTCACCCTTCTGCAATCACGACTTGCCGCGGGGGGCGCTTTTTTGTTTTATGCAAGCTTGAAAGTTTTTGATTTAGTGGACGGATGGGGTGACGTCATGACATGATGAGTTTTTAATTATGGTGGGAGGAACTTATCTAGGGAGATAAGGGAGGAAGGCTGGATTGACAACGATGTCGTTTAAAGATTTCTTATTACTTGTCGAAAAAAAAACAAAAAAAAAATAGAGGCAATGCTCCCACTGACTCAAAATTTTGTCAAAATACGTCTAAAATCACAAAAAAAAATCGAAATTATGCTATTTTGTATGTTTCACTCGATTTAACTCGTTTTTGAGTGAAATTTTGTCGAAAATTAGCAGAAAAATTACAAAATTTGATCGAACATGGTCCTACTATTAGCTTTCCCAACTTTTTGAGCATATTTACTAACTAAAATCTTAGGTTTTTTGCAAGATTTTTGCTAAGACAAACCGAAAAATCACCGAATTATGTCGAGAATTCTGTTACTTTTGCATTTTTAGAGCATAAGGTAAAAGTTTACCAACTCAAGCCAACAATTGTCTTAGTTTTGCCTTTTTTATGTGTTTAAGCAGGTTTTTGGGATAAACAAATTTTTTTCGAAAAATTGAAACTAGCTGAGAAATCACCAAATCAATCAAAATTAATATTACTTTAACTTGTTTTGCTCGCTTTAGTTCATTTTTGGCTCATTTATTTTGTAAAATTTTGTAAACACATTTCTAGAATCACAAAACTAAATTGAAATTGATGTAATGTCTTTTGTTTCACTCGATTCAGGTCATTTTTTGGTGAAACTTTGTCAAAAATTATGCGAAAAAACACAAAATTAAGTCGAAAATGGTCCTATTAAAAGTTTTTACAAACTTTTGAACATGTTTGTAAACTAAAATTTAAAGTTTTTTGCGAGTTTTTGCTAAAACAAACCGAATTAAGTTCTATTAGTTTTGTCTTTTTCTACGGATCCTTTTTCAAACGTTTTAGAACTTCTTTCAGGCAAAAACTCAATTATTTCGCCAAATTTAGTGAAAAACAAGCTGAGAAATCACAGAATTAGGGTCAAAATGGTGATATTTTTGCCTTTTTCATTTATTGAAGCACGTTTTGAAATAAAAACAAAAAAATCACCAAATTAGAGGAAAAGTGATATTACTTTAACTTGTTTCGATCAATTTAGTTCGTTTTTAAACCAGTGTGGCTCAATTAATTTGCAAAATTTTGTCAAAACATGCAAAAAATCACAAAAATTAATTGAAATTGATGTTATTTTGTTTGTAACACTCGATTTAATGTTTGCCAAAAAACTCAAAATTTGGTCGAAAATGGTCCTATAAGTAGCTTTGCCAAACTTTTAAACATGTTTATGAACTAAAATCTAAGATTTTTTGCAAGATTTTGCTAAGATAAACTGAAAAAATTACCAAACAAAGTCGAATATTTTATTACTTTTGCCTTTTTGAGCGTTTTAGAACGTTTTTTTGCCAAAAACGCAAAATATAGTTAAAAACGAGCTAAACAGCTTTTTGATATAAGTAAACAAATTTTTTTCGAATAATTTCGCTAAAACTAGCTGAGAAATCACCTAATCAATCAAAATTAATATTATATTTATATTTTTAACTTGTTTTGCTCAATTTAGTTCATTTTTGAACCATTGGCTCATTTATTTTGTAAAATTTTGTGAAAACATCCCTAAAATCAAAAATAAATTGAAATTAATGTTATGTTGTTAGTTCCAATAGATTTAAGTCGTTTTTTAGTGAAACTTCGTCAAAAATTATACAAAAAACCACAAATTAAGTCAAAGATGGTCCTATTAGTAGCTTTTAAAATCTAAAGTTTTTTTGCGAGTTTTTGCTAAAACAAACCGAATTAAGTTCTATTACTTTTGTCTTTTTCTATGGATCCTTTTTTAAACGTTTTAGAACGTCTTTCAGGCAAAAACCCAATTATTTCGCCAAATTTAGTTAAAAACAAGCTGAGAAATCACAGAATTTTTGCCTTTTTCATTTATTTAAACACGTTTTGAAATAAAAACAATTTTTTTCGAAAAATTTCATTAAAACTAGCTAAGAAATCTCTAAATTAGTGGAAAATTGATATTACTTTAACTTGTTTCGTTCGATTTAGTTCGTTTTTAAACCAGTGTGGCTCAATTTATTTGCAAAATTTTGTCAAAACATGAAAAAAAACACAAAAATAAATCGAAATTGATGTTATTTTGTTTGTAACACTCGATTTAAGATTTGCCAAAAAAACTCAAAATTTGGTCGAAAATGGTCCTATAAGTAGCTTTTCCAAACTTTTAAACATGTTTATGAACTAAAATCTAAGATTTTTTGCAAAATTTTGCTAAGATAAACTGAAAAAAATTACCAAACCAAGTCGAAAATTTTATTAGTTTTTGAACGTTTTTTTTGTCAAAAACGCGAAAGATACTTAAAAACGAGCTAAACAATCACAGAATTAGGCCTAAAATTGTGTTATTATTTGCAATACTTTTACGTTTCTCGTTTTTTAAACTTGAATTCGTGCTTCAAAACAGATCTTATGCGACTTGTTTTTTAATGTAGGTACTATTATGGTAGATATGTTATAAATTTTATTCACAATCACTATTATGCCGATTGCCAACATTTCGGAGGTCGGGAGATACATTCCTTGGTCGGGAAGTAATTTATGTAGGATTACCAAAGTTACGAGCCTATTAAATTTCAAAAACGCAATTTGTTTGAATAGCAACAAGATATTTTATTATTTAAACGAAATGTGATTGGAAATAAAATAGTAATAGTGATATACTATTGACTTGATAATTTCCGTTTGAATAAAAAACAGGCTTTTCCAGTTTTCCACTGTGTTTGTTATTTTAAAATTTTTGTTTATGTTTGAATAAAAGATCTGCGAGATGTGTTTAAGCTTTCTTATTAGGGCATTTCAGCATTAATTGGAGAGAAGCTTTCCGCCCGCTGGGAATGAGGCACTTGAGCGTCCCTTGGTGCATTTTGGCAAAAGTTGCGAACAAAAGTTGACCTCAACTCGTGCTAATTTAATTATTGCCAACAGACGGCACACTAAACTCGTCTGTCACATTGTAAGCGATCCGGCGCCATCTCCCGAATTAAACATTACACTTTCTGGTTTCAACTGTCAGTTCCAGTAGTCATCAGCAATGGTTGGGTTACTGTTTCAGCACTCGGCCTGAAACTCCGAGTTTATGTTTCAGGCAGCGACGTCCACCAAATAGTCGTTTTCGTGGGGCTTATCGATCGCGACGTTATCAGCTGATGGATTTGCCTTATTTGCAGGAACGTGTTTGTCCAAGTATTTATGTAGATACAGGATTGATGGATGAGGATGAATCGATATATTTGCTCTACTTATCCTGAATAAATAAATCCGATAAAGAGCAAACTCTCAATCCTAGCTGCAGGAGCTATAAATAAACGAAGGGGTGCTTTGACGTCTTTAAACCAACTGAAAAAATTTCATTTTCCAAACGAGGATTTTTCAGGAAATATTAATAAGGGACGATGATGAAATAATGAACATGCAAACAGAACATTAACGTTTCTCACTACAACATTTCGTGTTGTTGAAACAGGATTCATATTTAATCTGTTCCTCGCTGCTTGGTGTAATTATTCGGTTAATGCAACTGTTTAGATTGTTCGCTATGCAACTCGGAAAGTGCACCAGAAATCGATTGCTCTAAAACGAACCATCTTCAAAAATTTCAACCAAAATAATCCTTATGATTTAACATAAGATGTCACCAATTTCGGAGCGCTCCGGGTCTTTTCTAAAACTTTATCTATAAGTCGATTTTTCGCAGAGAATCTTAACTGAAAAAAGCAGCTATAAAATTTGTGTTTGAGGTGTACAAATCAACAGGATATAGTTTTTTTATGTGTTGAGGGCCATAAAAGGGCCAATTATATAATTTCTAATTGCTTCTGGGGATTTACGGGTACCAAAGCGCCCAGAAACGCTGAAAATTAGTCGATTTTTTGAAAAACTCGTTGCAGAACATTTTAGCTGAAAAAGCAGCTATAAAATTAGTGTCTTAAGGTGTACAGTTCACCAGGATACAGTTTTTTACGTGATGACAGCCTATCAAGATTTCGGAGCACTTCGGATGATTTACCTGAAAAATTGATCTTTTAATTCAAGGAAAGCGCTCGGAAACGCTAAAACAAGTCGATTTTACGAAAACTATTTATCGCAGAGCATTTTAACTAAAAAAAAACAGCTATAAAAGGTGTAATAAGATGTACAAATTAACAGGATTATAGTTCTTTATGTGTTGAGCGCCGTAAAAAGGCTTATCAAGATTTTAGAGCGCTTCGAGTGATAAAACTGATCTTTCATTTCAATGGAAATGAAAAGCAATCGATTTTTCAAAAACTATTCGCCGCAGAGCATTTTAACTGGAAAAAAAACAGCTAAAAAATTAGTGTTTATGGTGTACAAATTAACAGGTTATAGTTTTTTTTATGTATTGAGGGCCGGAAAAGGGCCAATTATGATTTCTAATCTCTAAATCGTGTGGATTTACGGATACCTGAAAGCGCCCAGAAACGCTGAAAATTAGTAGATTGTTTTACGTATACCTGAAAAATTGATCTTTTAATTAAAAGAAAGCGCTCGGAAACGCTAAAAACAAGTCAATTTTTGGGAAAACTATTCAGCGCAGAGCATTTTAACTAAAAAAAAGCTATAAAAGGTGTATTAATAAGATGTACATACAAATCAACAGGATATAGTTTTTTATGTGTTGAGCCCTGTAAAAAGGCTAATCAAGATTTCGGAGCGCTCCGGGTGATAAAATTGATCTTTCATTTCAATGAAAGCGCTCGAAAATGCTAAAAAAGTAATCAATTTTTCAAAAACTACTTGTCGCAGAGCATTTTAACTAAAAAAGCAGTTAAAAAATTAGTGTCTTAAAGATAAGGACTGTAAAAAAACCAATCAGGAAGTCGCCAAACCGGAGCGTTTCGGGCTAAAAATCAACCGATTTTTCGAAAAATACTCCTCGCAGAGCTTTTTAACTGAAAAGAACAGCTTAAAAATTAATGTCTTAGGACAAATCAAGAGGATATAGTCTTTTTTCTGTTGAGGGCTAAAAGGGCCAATTAAGTTAAAAAAATTGATATTTTATTTCAAGGAAAGCGCCCGGAAACTAGTCGATTTTTCGAAAGCTACAATCAACAGAATAGTTTAGTTTTTTATGTGTTAAGGGCTAATCAAGATTTTGTAGCCGTTTCTGGTGATTTACGAAAACTTGAAAAATTGATCTTTTATTTTAAAAAAGCGCTCGGAAACACTAAAAACTAGACAATTCTTCAAAAACTACTCGTCGCAGAGCATTTTAATCAAAAAAAAAATCCCCTATAAAATTAGTGTCTTTGGGGTTTACGAATCAACAAGATATAGTTTTTTATGTGTTAAGTCTCCAGAAGGGCCAATCAAGATTTGGGAGCGCTCTGAATAGTTGAAAGATTGATCTTTTAGATCTTCATTTCAAGGAAATCGCCCGGAAATGCTAATAAGTAGTCGATTTTTAGAAAAACTACTCTCGCAGAGCATTTTAAATAAAAAAAAATATAGCTACAAAATTAGAATGTGTTATGTGTTGAGGGCCAATTAAGATTTCGGAGCGTTCTGTGTGATTGACAGATACCTGAAAATTTGATCTTTTATTTCAAGGGAAGCGCTCGGAAGCGCTAAAAACTAGTCGATTTTTCGAAAATTATTCGTCGCAGAGCATTTTAACCGAAAAAAAGCTTACAAAATAGTGTCAAAAGATGTCCAAATCAGCGGGATATAAGTAGTTTTTTTGTGTGCTGAGGGCCGTAAAAGGGCTAGTTAAGATGTTATCAATGCTAGAACTCCCCAGGTGTTAACTAGTTATTTCAAAGTAAGCGCCCACAAACGCTTGAACCTATTCAATTTTTCGATAACTATTCGTCGCAGAGCATTTTAACTGAAAAAACAGCTATAAAATTAAGGTGTTCAAATCAATCGGATATAGTTTTTTATGTGTTGAGGGCCGTAAAAGCGACAATTTATTTTAATGATTTGTTTGCTGAAGTCGGACATGTTTGCCAATTCCGAGCACTTGCAGGTGGTGCGTTGTAATGGCTGGGGATTTAACTCAACTTGTAACTTGTAGCGTTAACTTGCACCACTTGGAGATTATTCTAATCGTATTACTACTTATTTTAACTTAGTTAAGTACCTGTGTAATCACCCCAAGCGATCTTCCCAAACTTGCTCTCCTCTAAACGTGTTTACAACTTGAAAATTTGCTCCACCACCAATTGCGACAAAAAATTTCCCTTGTCTTTATGTTTAAACCCGATAAATCTCCCCACTAGGACAATAAATCGCGCTTGCGGATGTGGCCGCATGTCCGAAACTAGTAGTTCGTTAAGAAGTTCCATCTTGTGGCTAACTGAAGCGTTATTTACGAGCCAAGACCGGAATATAATACGTGTTTAGTAGGTGTCGGGCGATATTAAGACCTCAGTGCTTTCCTTAAAATTAATTACGGTAGAAAGTTGGCGAGGTCTTGTCAGACAAAGCCTCGATACTATTATTGTAACAGAGTGTCATGTGAAAGGGTTGCGAAAAGAGGCTATTAATTATACGCACATCCTTAATAAAATCCTCCACTCGTGTCTATAAATTGTACAAGTTAACTCTTTCGCATATGGTGCACGAAACAATTAAAAAGATTTAAGAACGATACTCCACATGCATGCTAAACAGCTCGCACTGGTTTAATTTAATTGTTCTAAGACTCGTTGACACATGTGTCGAAAAATAAAGGGGTGAGATTGGCATTCGGCGCCAAGTTTGTGATTTATAGGATGCACGACGAAATTACAGCTTGGGGAAACATTAACCGAAATCAGACGCTATTTTTCCCGCGAATTAAAAGACTTTGTCTTCAGAAACTGCGAATTTTGCTGTCTCCTGCAGCCACATTAAAAAAAATTCTTGGTAAAGTAAACTAATACAATCTGTAAAATTAACCGTGAAAGTCGCCCATATAAACCTTTTTTACTCATAGTTTTTGAGTTATGATTTTTTTTTTATAAAAAACGTTTATTTGATTTTTGCTCTAAGAGCAATAGTTTCTGAGAGAAACGCATTCAAAGTTTCACATTTTTGCTAAAGGACGATTACAGCGAAACTATTGGAGTTATTGCAAAAAGTTTAAGCCAATTGGCGTGAAAAAATCTATTGAAATTCAAATTGAGATTTCGCCAAAAAAAATGAATTTTCAAATTCAAATTTCGCTGAAACTAAAGAAGCTAGAGCAAAAAGCTCGACAGATTCGTATTCAACTTGTTAAAATCTACCGGATACGATAGATTAAAACTATAAATTTAAGACATGTTCAAAAATGCCGTTTTTAAAGGGGCGGGTATTCAAAAAATTTTATCTTTTTTATTTTCTAAATTACGGCGAGACATATCTAAAATGATTAATGTTTTAATCTTTGCGTATGTAAAATGCCCGGTAGTCAATTATTGTCGAGAAAACTGCAAAATTCGCAATAGTTTAGAAGTTATAGTCGACTTTATATTTTGGATATTTTTAAGTTTATCAGCAATCTCGATAACTATTTATCGTAGAACACTGATCTTTTTTGGATACTTATCGTTTTTGAGATATGATTTTTTTATGAAAAAAACTAAAAATGGCTTTGTACCCCGGAGCGATTTCCGGTTTGCGCTATTAGATATATAATTTAAAGTATATTTTGATGGTTTTTATAATGGTTTTTAACTTTTTGCTTTAAGTCTTATAGTTTTGTAAAAAACGTAGGTATTTAAAGTTTCACAATTTTGCAAAATTTTTACTTTTTGAACGACGATTACTGCAAAAAGCTCAAGACTATTGTAATCAGAGTAAAAAAATCTGTCGATTGACGCCAAAGCCAAGTCAATATCTCGCAAAAAATATTTTTAAACGCCGATTACTATATAATATGAAGTTTAACAAATTTTTCCTTTTATTTATTTTGTAAATTGCGAAGAAACTGTATTTCAATAATATAATATTTTGATGTAGACATATGTAAAATGTTTCGTGGAATCGATTGGCGTCAAGAAAACTGCAAAATTCGTAATAGTTTTGAAGTTATTATAGTTGAATTTATATTTTTGATATTTTTGACTTTATCAGAAATTTTCTCGATAACTATTTATTGTAGAAAACTGATCTCTTTTGTATATGATTAAAATTAAATTTTCTATCCAACGGTACCAAATATAGAAGGTTATTACCAATAAGTCCGAACTTATTGGCAATAAACGATTCTGGGTGACAAAAATCGACCACAATCTTGACAAAAATTAAAAAAAAATTAACTTTAAAATTGATTCATATAACGTTTTTACATTTCTAGAAGTCTTAAAGACCAAAAAAATGCATAAAACGTTATTAGGTCAAATTCAAAAAATTACAAATTTTTTGAGTTTTTGAAGGTGAGCGGTAGTAAAATGGTAAAAATAGTCCATTTACTTTAAATCGTAAAAACGCTTTAAATATGGTTTTCTAGACGTAAAATTACTCGCTGAACACGATTCAACTAGTTAGAATACTCTACGATGCATAGTTTTTGAGATATTGAGTAATAAAGTTAAGAATAAGGCTAGAAGCATAAGCACTATATCCGATCCGATTAAGATCAAAAAATAAAAAATTTTTGATTTTCATAAAAAAACTAGTGCCATATGTAAAATTAACCGCACAATACGCCTGTACAAACCGTTTTGACCTAGGAATCATAGTTTAATGAGTAATGACATGACATTAATTTCTAAGTCGATATCTCGAAAAAAAAAATTCAATTCTATCGGATAAGTTAGGTTTAAACGTTTGAACCAAATCTAAGACATGTTAAAAAAATTATTATGCGGTATGATGTTGGTGGTAATGATGGTAACTCTAAATTTGTGATGAAAAAAATTTACTTTTTTCTCATTGTGGTTAAAATAAGCGAGTTTTTGGGGGGTGGATTCGCTGATTGTGTAATCCTCGAACACGTCTAACCTAATTGCGTGTTAATTTAATAATAGAAACGTCATGTATAGTGAAAAAGGGCGCCACCAACACGCTGTTTTCCCCTTTAGATCACTTGTCACGTATGAGGTGTAGATGATATTCACGTGACTGCCCCCTGTTGTGTTATAAACCGTGCCGCATGTCCGACCGGATGATCACCGGTGACCACTCAACAAACCACCCCTTTGTAGTCTGGGATAACACGCGCTACGAATTCATTAAAACAAAACTTGACACCCGAAGACGATGAATTTCGATAAAAACTGGGGTTTTACAAATCTAAGCGACGAAATGAATAGTAATTATGTGAGAAGGGGGATGATGAATAGGAAAAAAATGGACGGGAAGAAAGAACTGTCCGCGGTGGAAAAAGATGAGATTTAATGAAAAAATGATTAAGAAAAACGTTTTTTTACTACAAACTGTAAAAGATATCATTACACAAGGCGACAAAAAAAAGTCATGTCTTGACAACTTGACAAATTTTATATCATTTTGTTCGTCTCAGTAAGACAAATCAAATGCACTAAAAAAAATTTCAAAAAGTCCACACACTTTGAACTAAATATTTTTTTTCTAATTTAAATGAATTTAAAATACTTTAACGTTAAAAAATCATTACTCAATAACTATTAGGCCGATTTCCTTCAAATAAAGACCATTCTAAAGGGATGGACTTGCCCCATAGAATAATATGCAATTTGAAATTGGATATTGGCAAACTTTTCTTCGAACAGTGATCGAAGAAGTTCGAAATAAATCGAAGTAATCTAAGCAAAACCCTACGAGTATTTTTTCTTCTTCGTAACCATCGTGTAGAGCATCCAAATTTTTAAAATAATGTACCGAGTAGTTTTTAAGATATGATTTTTTGAAGTTAAGGTTTGCTATTTAGGTATTGCGCCATATATGTTAATCTTACTTAAAATTGCATTTTTATAAGAGTATTTGTTTTAAGACTCTTCTTTTGCTTAAAAATGGTCAATTGCACCTTCTTTGTTCTAATTAGAATAAACAAAAACTGTTTCTTTACTTAAAACAAACAAAGAATAACAAAGAGTACCTGCGTACTAATTAAAGCAAATAAAGAGTTTTTTTGTTCTAAAAATGATCACTGATCATTGAGCAAAAAGGATCTAGAAGTTTAAAGCAGTAGCTTTAAATGTAAGAACAATTCTTTTTTAAATTAAATGACTTTCCATTCAGATTCCAACCTGTTCACTTTGTTCTAGCTTTCTGAACTTTTTTTTGAAAATGTTCTCAGCAAATGTTTTCTCATCACTTTCTACTGATGTTGAGTGCAATAAGTCAGTTGCTTCGTGTGCACCTGTTATCACAACAACTACTACCTTCAAGCTAACTGAAGCTAATTGTCGAATGTACCAACAAAATAAATCAGGTGACTTATTGCATTTAACATCACTCGAAAGTGATGAGAAAGCATTTGCCCAGAACATTTTCAAAAAAAGTTCAAAAAGCTAGAACAAAGTGAACAAGTCGAAATCTAAATGGAAAGTGATTTGATTTGAAAAAGATTTGCCCTTATATTTAAGACTCGTGCCTTAAACTTCTAGATCCTCTTTGCTTAATGATCAGTGGTCATTTTTACAACAAAAAAAACTCTTTATTTGCTTTAATTAATACGCAGGTACTCTTTATTTGTTTTAAGTAAACAAACAGTTTTTGTTTACTTTAATTAGAACAAAGAAGATGCATTTTTAAGCAAAAGAAGAGTTTTAAAACAAATACTTTTATAAAAATGCAATTTTAAGTAAGATTAACATGCATTTCTCCTATATGGAGCAAACCACAACTTCAAAAAATCATATCTTGAAAACTACTCGGTATATTTTTTTGAAAATTTGGATTACAACTAATAAAGAGATGCTCTACACGATGGTAATGATGAAAAAAAAATACTCGTAGGGTTTTTCTTAGATTATTTCGATTTACTTCGAACTTCTTCGAACACTGTTCGAAGAAAAGTTTGCCAATATTCAATTTCAAATTTGATATCATTCTAAAGGGCAAGACCATCCCTTTAGAATGGTCTTTATTTGAAGGAAATCGGCTTAATAGTTATTGAATAATGATTTTTTAAAGTTAAAGTATTTTAAATTCATTTAAATTAGAAAAAAAATATTTTGTTCAAAGTCTGTGCTTTTGATTTGTCTCACTGAGACGAACAAAATGATATAAAATTTGTCAGTTGTCACGACATGACTTTTTTTGTCGCCTTGTGTTATTTAGTTTAGTTGTTTTTCTCTCCTAGTAGTCAATAATCATTTTCATTACTGACCAAGGGCTATAACGTATTAGAGGTGGGTAAATGCCGATGTTGGAGGGTATTGCATTGATACAAATATTTCTAGAATATTAATATTGAAAACTTATCACCGTCGCAAGTACTAACGGAAGTATTTCGAAATGAAATTAATGCAAAATCGAATAAAAAACTTAAATTTTCTTATTAAAAACATTAGAATCACCCCAACTCTAATGTTTCTCTCTATGTCAAAACTGTCAAAACAACAAATGGGTTTAATTCTTGTTAAAATACTATCAATAGTGAGGCAAATTTTAACACTTTTGTCCTTTTCATTTCAGTTTCTTTGTTATTTCAACAAATATTTCATATTATTAAGTTAGAATTTTTTTTTAATAGTTGCAGAAGTGACATAATCTCATTTCCGGTAAAAAAATAATACTTTCAAATCAAGTTAATAACTCAGGTGAGTAATTCATTACTGTAGGTAATACTAAATTAACAAAAGTAATAGTTGTGAATTATAACATGTTACGTCTGAAGCAACATGTCCATTAAGTAAGATTATATTTTTCTAAATGCGCGTGAAGTGAAAAAAATATTATATAAAACACGGCTGAGAAGATTTTTATAGCCTCGCATTTATTATTTCCCTTGATGCTGCGCATCTCAATATAAACATCTTGACTATAATTTTTTTTTTCTACTTTGTGATATAATATACTATTATCGTCAGAATGGTGAATGAAAAAAAAAACAACTTTTAGCACTCCAATCGTTGTTTCTCTTTCTGCAGGTGTCCCACACTGATCAAATAAACCATCCGCAAAAAACACTCTGTATTGATTTTCGCCCAAAGCAGGGGTCAGTTTCTGTCTCAACCCTTTCCCTTTTGATTTTCGTTAACACAGCATAAAAACATTTATTATCTGAAAGTGACATGGCGGCAGGTGCCCCGCCATCTGTTGCAATCCCTCCGTTTTTTCTTCCAAGAGTGCACGAAATAGCATTGATTTTCGATCGGGGCCCTTGCATATCTGCATTTTTGCTAAGAGAATAGCAAACTCCGAGATCTGGAAACGTTATCACACCCAGACAGTCGTAATAAATCATTCCATTGTATTAAGTTTGCACATTTTCAATCCATCTTACACAATATCTGGAAAAGTTGGGTCCCATTTACTAATTACTCCTGATTTAACCCTTTGGCTTCGATGAAGCGGCTTGGATTACTAATGACGCTGCTCCTTTGTTCCACACAGGGGGTTAAATCGGTTTGTTTGCGTTGCGGTTTTTTCACTTAACACTGCCCAAAAAACTTATTCACAAGTTTACCAAATTAACGCCGAATTTAAAATCAAGACGCGTCCGATTCGGGGGGGCTTTTTCTTTTCTTTGTATGATTTGTTTTACTTCTTCGGAATTCGCTTTCGAGATTCAAAATGGAAGAGGAGATTAAATCTCTCTTTTATACTTTCGAGGATTGAAACGGAATTTCAATAGCATAGGGAGTAAGAAATCCGTTTCAATGAACGGCTTAAAAATTCGGGGTTTACGAAAAATCGCTTTCAACGAGGACCAGAAGGTCCACTTCTTAACACAACATCCACTAAGGAACAGGTTTTTCAATATTTTTAGCAAAAGATGTCTTCATTTCTACGTCATTTATGCTGTTTAGTCTTTTTTCATGTTATGAGTGTTTTCGACAAGAAATTTGCTTTGATCAAAACACAAAGTAAAAGTCTTGAAGCGACTTTAAAAATGATTTACAAAAATTAAAGTTAATTAAAATAAGAATTTGTTATCTGGTAACATACGCAATAAATCAACAGCATCTTTGCTTGACTTTGTTTTACTTCACAAACAAAAAAATGTTTTTTTTTCTGAAAGTAACTGTTTTTTTTTCAATAAAGCACTATTTTTGGGTAACAGTAAGAAATGCCGATGAGAGAGAAATATGAACAGGGAACATGACTACTGAAATACTTATTTAAATGTTGAAATTATTTAATTTATCGATAAATGTCACAAAAGTGACCATTTTTATGACTAAATGTCACAAGTAAAAGTTTTGTTGTAATCATAAAGTAAAATTTTATTTTTGCGCCACTTTTACCATAATATTATTGACACCAATGTCGTCTCTTTTGCTGCAATTTCTGGAAAAGTACATTGTTGATCATTCGACCTTTAGCACTACTAACTGCACTAGTTAAGTTAATAAACACTTACTAATTACAGTGTTGCTGTTTACTCTCGAGCTCAATACGTTTGTGGATAAAATATTATATGTTATTCGGAGTAAAAATAAATTGATGTGGCTTAGTTGAATTATTAAAAAGTTTAGCTTCGCCACATAAACTGTCAGTTTTACTCCCAATACCTAATATACCATTATCCACAATCAAATGAAGGTATAACTGTGCTGATTTCGAACGTATTATAACGTCTATAATACACACGTGAGTTATAACTCATAATTCACAAGTGTGTTATACTTTATATAGTACTTTGAATGAAACTGGAAGAATTAGTTCAATAACTTTATTAACGTTAGTATTAACACATCCATTCTTACAGTTACACCAAGTTAACTGTCTTACTCGTATTATATCCACTTAAAAATATTAAACACTCGGACTGACGCTTTCGTGTTTAAAAATTCTTGCGTGAATAAAATACTTTCTAAAACACTTATACCAGGTGAATAAAAAGTATGGAAGCAAACGTTTCTGCTTAAACTATGTATTTTTTGGGAAAACTAATTGATGAATGATTAAGTACCATAAAAATATGATGTTTTATTATTAATAATAAAAAATTTTGTTTTTTTTTTGATTCTACAAAATTTTTTGTAGTGGCTACTCACTATAAAACCATTTTTCTCATGAAGATGAAGGTTATGATCTAAGGATTACAACAAACTATTTACTTTATATTTTATTTTTATAATTTTTTTTACATAAATTTCAATTTTGACTCAAAAATAAATCTAAATTTCGTTTTCAAAATACGATCACATTTTTTATATTACTTTAATTTGTTATATTAATTATTATTTTCTGGCGGCAAAAAACCGCTTGATTCCATACTTTATATTCCCCAGTATGATAAATAACTATTGAGGTGTATGTACATTACGTCTTCTATAAAATTGTATTTTTTTAAATTATATACAGGGTGCGCCAGAACTCGCGCCCCAGAGAAAAATGCCATATAAGATTAAATACTAGGAACATGGAAAAAATGCTAAAAAAAATTATCTATAATAATTTCGAAGTTATTAGAGTTTAAATTTTGCACTTTAACTCTATTTATTTCTGTAGTAAAAATAATTTTCCAAGTTTTTTTGCTATAGGCTATCAAAAGAGGAAACAAGGAAGCTGTATCCTAAATTGTAACTGTGTTCAATGTTATTTGTGGCTTTTATTGGCAAAATTTTTGTCCTTTTACTAAATAATTGTAAAAAAAACATATACAAGATCATGAGTATTCTTAAATAGATATAAAAAATGTCAAATGTAAAAAAATAAATGTCAAATTCTTTGACAGATAGAATTTTTTAAACATTTTTTTCATGTTCCAGGTATCTTACCTTACTTGAAAATTTTCTCTGGGGCGCGAGTTCTGGCGCATCCTGTATACAGATGAAGCAAAAAATGTTTTTCTTTTGTAGTTTTGGTGTAAAATAAAAGTTATTTTTTTCTCTTGTAAATTCAATACATTACTGTGTATTAATGTAGTTTTAAAACATAAGTATTGATTTTTCGAAAACCAATATTTTTCTATAAAATTTTGAAAAATAGAGTAATTATGCAGAGTGAAAAATTCATTAAAACCTGGCTTAGGAGCAAAATATTATTGCTCACTTATCATCTAAAAGTTATATTATGATAGATGATTAATGTGTAAAATTTTTATTTATTTTGTAAACTACTAACTACTCATATGAAAGTGTTGTAAGCCGGGTGAACCCCCTATAGGAGTCGATTCCCGCCACCTCTGATCTAAAATCGCCTTGTCCATTAAAGAGATAGCGTGGACTTTCCCTTAACGGATAAGGTTGTAAGCTAATTTCTTTTATGGGCTTTATCGCCATGTTAAACCCGAGCTTAATGAAACGATAAACGTATCCAAAATGAAATGCGAGTGCGTATGGCTCGAATATATGGCGAGTAAATCAAGTGGCGTGTGCATTGTTGGCATTCTCTGTTAACGCTTGTAAATTCATAGCTACTTATTATTATCTTCCGGTCTCGCATTGCAATCGAGCGGCAAACAATAAAAATAACAGGGGAATCACCGGCAGATGTGCCGCATCACTAAATTCGGATAAATCGCTCCCTGTATTATCTGCGGTCTCATAAATTACAAGTGGTACTTAAATTCCGGGCTGATTTCACACGATAGGTGGCCAGTGCAACTTCCCGGCCGGAAGTCCATGGCGGGATACGCGCGCTTTGGTCATCTGTTACGTGGAAAAAATGAATAAAACGGGGATTTATGGACGGTTTGCTCATTAAATAAGAAAATAGAGGAGTAAATTGCCGGCGAGCTGATTTATTGGGAGAATTAAGTCGGAAGTTAATTTCTGGTGTAGAATTTTGAGTGTTTTTGGGTTGGCTGTAATTTCTGTCAATTTGGAAAGGTGCAAAAGTGTCCCAAATCCCTAAAATAGAGTTTTCTGGTCTGCAAAACACAAACAATCCCCCGATTTCAATAATAATTTATCAGTTGAATACGGGTCGGGAGGTATTAAATTCCGAATTAGCACAAACAGTCCGGCCAACGTTGCGAACAATATTATAATTCCTCTATTGTTACATTGTTACCAACCTAATCTGCTAATGTACAGGCGCGTGATTCGATTACGTTGCGAATTTAACATTTCGGAAAATTATTTAACGACGAAAGAGGGAAAAAGAGTCATTAAATGGCGAAACATCAAGACACTCGCTCTATGCAGTCACGCGTTTGAAACACAACAACGACGACGTGCCGAATTTCTACGTGAGAAAACGAAACAAGTTTCAGCATAAAAGTAATGAGATCTTTTCAGCGAAATGCTGACATTTAGCAACCTGTGGTGGAATACTTGCCACTTTTGCGTGAAAATTTTATAGCATCGTCGGAGCAAATTTTATCTTGTATTTTACGCGAAAATTGCCATGGTGTATCCGGGACCCCCTCTCACACATTGCTCTTGGAAAACGTCTGTTTAACACGAATTATACTGTACCTAATAATTAAGTTAATGGAAAACAACACGCTGATTATTTTTTTACAAGAAAAACATGTTTTTTGGAGCACATTTTTAACTGAAACTTGAAAAACTGAAAAAAAATATAGTCAGTAGTTACGAAATTAGGGCAAAACTTTATTGAATTACATAAACA
>NW_025400984.1:4254356-4260616 GCF_015345945.1 Tribolium madens | reverse complement strand
TGCAATAAAAAACTCTTTTCAATTCATAGAAAACAACGCACTTTAGACCAAATTTTACTATACCTAGTATGGCAAAACTTTATGAAGAAATGGTTTTAAGTTCTTTTTTTTTAAATTGATACAGTCCTGGAATAATGGAACCCACATACTCTAAATAACTATTGTTAATACACTTTAGCCGAAATTTGCAAAATAAGGAAAAGTTTTTATGTATTTCTATACTTTTTATTATACATTTTTTACTACTTTTGCTTTATATTTAATTTTACTTTTCTTTTGTTTACTAATATCCATTTCACCAGTACACATAGGGACATGTTTTTTGGTGATGCTCTTATCTTTTACATTTATTTGAATTATTAGTAATAAATTAATAAAAAAAGATATTTTTTATTTTTATTACAAAACTTACCATTTCTTTATATTTCTTTACTTTACCTTTACATTTTGTTTACTTATACACTATTAACACATCACCATGCTGCCCGACAGTCTCAATGTTTTCATTCAATATAATTTATGAATTCATACAGTTTTAAACAAAATTTTTCTAAAATTAATTTCTTGCATTTTTACAACGTTTTTGTACTTTTTGAAGTCTCTTGAATCTTTAAGAGTGCAAATGGTTCAATTTTAAAGTTTTTAATTTTTTTGATTTTTGTCGAAATTTTGGGCGATTTTCGGTACTCGAAGCGGTTTATTGCTAATAATCTTGGAATTATTGACGCTAGTCTTTTTTGTTTGAAAACAAATTTAATTTTTTATTACATAAAACAGATAATTGTCCTACGTTAAATAGTTATCGAGAAAATTGCTAATAAAGTTAAAAATATCGAAAATATTAATTCAATTATAACTTCTAAACGATTAAGAATTTTGCAGTTTTTTCGACGCAAATCAATTTTTCGGAACACTTTACATATGGCTACGCCAAATGTTAAATTTTTAATATAAGTTAATATAAAAATAAATTTACAAAATAAAAAAGGAAAAATTTGTGAAGTTATGACAACATCGAAAATATTATAGTTTTATTAAATTTTTATTTTATTAAATATATAATTTTGCTTGATTTTGTTCTGGGCAGGAGGGGTTCACCCTCTAACCCCCCCCCCTTCGCTGCGCTACTGTCTGAATTATTTCTTAAGTTTGAACTATTATTTTATTTTTATCGTAATTTTTTTACTTCTGCATCTATTAAAGTTTAAAGAATATTCTGTTTCAATTTTTTTTAATTTTCTAAATATTGGATGAACATTGTAGAAATTGCAAGGGAAAGAAAATAGAAAAAGTGTTAAAATTTGACCTACGACCGGTTTCGAGAAAGACTGAATATTAGAGGTGGGGTTATTCTGATATTTTTAATGTTGAAGTTAAGTCTTTTTATTTAATTTTACATTAATTTTATCTCAAAATACTTCTGTGGGTACTTAAATAATAATATTCTAGATATATTTGTTTCAATGTAATACTCTCTAATATCGGTATTTACTCACCTCTAATATTATTGCTCTTGTCCTCCAATAGGAAAAAAAACGAGTTCACAAACTAAATAATGGTAGTTTTTACAACTATGTAGTAGTAAAAAAAGTTTTTATACTTTGCTCTTATGCTTTCTTCTTATGCTTATTCTTATTAGAATTGGTGAAAAATTACTGATTTTATCGGGATTCGAATTCGGTACCTATCTTCAGATAGATCTTATCTTACTGCGCCACCACGCTCCTAGCCACTGTCTCTGCTCTAATTTAATATAATCAATTATGCACAAAATTTTTCAAAATCGTATTATTTAACCAAAAAAACGTCATTTAGTCCAATTGATTATTGTTCATTGCAGTTTTATTTTTATTTTGGTGGGGTTTGGTCCTGTCTCCGGCGCCCAATAAATCTCCTGTCCCCATGTGCGTGTCAGCTTCGCGTCTAATTTCATTTGTTAACATTTTCCCTGAGATTCGTTGACATTCTTCTCTTTTGAGCAAGTTGATTGTATTTTTTGTCATTTCAGCGGTCCTCCTCTAATTAACTAATGAGTGTTGGTCTTTATGAAAAAGCTGCGTGTGTTGCTTCTTAACGTCTCCATCTCCCCGATTATCTTAAAATTCCGGATTGTCGTCGTCGAAAACGAAATCAATCGTAACTAATTGCACTTTTCGTGCCAATGTTCCCCCTGGCAACGCGAGTTTACTATCAAACTTTAGCCGGTATCAAAAATCGAAGTGCATTCTCATTAGGATGTAATCACCGGGACGGTGCCCCGTGTTTCATTAGATGGGAAATAGCTTCATAAATCTGACTGCGAGCACCCTCTTCCCGGAAAGTTCGGCTTATACCCGGAAAAACTCCGGTTTCGACGCCTTGTTCGATCACATAAAAATTCGCATGATTGATGGCTTCCAATCTCGTATACAGGGCGATTCATTAAAACGCGTATTGTCTTCGCGCGAATGCAAAGATTGATGGGCGGGGGGCCCAATATCGGGGCCAACTGCCGCTATTGTGGGGCTAAATTATGTACTAATCTTTGCAATTCAGGGAGCGAGTTTAAAACTTTTATTATTTGTTGGACGTATTTCATTTCCTTTAATATAAGAAACCGACAGGTTTACGTTACACAATAAACAGACGCCATTGTTGAGCCATTTTTTTACGTTTTTGGGGATTGACTAAAGGCAAACGCCGCACGCGATTTGAATTAATAAATCTCATATCGGGGATAAACAGGATTTATTGTCAGACTGACAGTGCACATATTTACTTTGAAAATGCAAAATGCTGGGATAAAGAGATATTTCAGTTAAATTTTAGAATGCATGGAATGCTTGAGGTCAAAGGTTTTGCGGTCGGAAATCGATCGAATGTCCCAGTCGCATTTTGCCTATTTTATTTGCAAGCAAAAAAAGAATGAGAAATTTGAACTTTTTTCACCAGAAAATTAAATTGTATTCCAAACGTCCGATTACAGGATTCACGGCTGTCGTCACACCCTCTTTGATTAATTAAAGGATGTGTTATCCTTGTGATTAGATCACAGTGAGTTAAAATGCGTTCGTGAAAGTGGCAATTTTTCGTTTTCTACTTTATTATTATAATTAATCACATCCAAATAGACTTTTCCACATTTATCTCCGAAGATTGCTTTTCAAACGTATCAATCTGTCGTCCGATTCTTTCCTGAATAATTTGCAATTCAACCAATTTTCCGCACAAGTTGTGCGATTTATGAATAAACTGTCGAAGAAAAATTTAATTCAGTTCGTTTTATCTTAAAATCGACAATATAAGAAACTTTTATTATTTTTCTTTGCAGATAAACTCTTTTATTGCAAATTTTTTAATTTTTTCTTTAGTTTATTATTATTATTTTGCTATTATTTTGCTACCTTTTTTTCTAAACTTTTTTGTTTTTTTCTTGTACTTATCTTGTTTTTCAGGCATTTTTTGTTGTCGTTTTTTTTTTAAATAGCTTTTTATATATTTTATCTTAAAGCTACTTAGTTGCTTTTTCCTTTACATTATTTTTTTCTAGTCTGTTTTCTTTTCACGTCGTTTTTTCTGTTTTTTACGTTTTTTTTACTTTATTTTAATCTGATATTTTTTAGTTTTTGTCTTTATTTTCCTACTTTTTTCTTTTACTCTCGTTTATATTTTAATAAACAATTTTTTTAATATTTATTTAATAGCTTTTTGTTATTTGACTTTTATTTTATTACATCTGCTTTCGTTTAGGTACTAAACTACTTGTTTTGCAATTTTATTTATTTCTTTTTTTAAACCGTAGAAGAAAACTATATTTTGTTGTAGAAATGTTTTTGTGTTATTTTATTGCGTTTTGATTTCAAACACTTTGTAAATTATCTTTTTATTTCACTTATTTTATTTTTCAACTTCCACCCTTTTTCTTCTCATTTTAAGCTACTTTTTTGTTTTTTTTATTTATTTAGTGATTCTACTTTGCTCTTCGAATTTTATTTATTTTGTAGCTTTCTTATTTATTTTTATTTTTCTTGTTTTTGGCTATTTTTTGTCTTTTTATTTACCTTGTAATTTTTTTTTCTTCGAATTTCATTTGCTTTTAATTTTCCATTTTTCTTGATTTTTTTCGTGTTTTTCTCATTTTGTTTTATCCACTTTTTCTTTAGATGATTTTCTTCTTGATACCTTATTGTTTTTATTTGTCTTTTTTTCAATTGCTTGTATTATTTATTATAATTTAATTTCTTATTGTATTTAATCATAAAGCAATTTATTAACTTTTCTCCTTAAAATTATTTTATTCTCTAGTTTTTTTCACTTTGCCATTGTTTCTTTCTGATTTTTCTTTTTTTATTCTCATTTTATTTTAATCTGNTTCAATTGCTTGTATTATTTATTATAATTTAATTTCTTATTGTATTTAATCATAAAGCAATTTATTAACTTTTCTCCTTAAAATTATTTTATTCTGTTATTTTTTTTACAACTTTATTTCTTCTTTTTCTACTTCCTTTGTTTTTACATTAATTGGTTTATTTCTTAGTAAACGATTTCAAAAAAAAACTATTATATCTTTTTTTTCCCAATTGTTTACTGCTAATAACACTTTTTACTACTCATTTTTTGTTTCCTATAAACTACAAACTTGTTATCAATTCAGTTTTTTTTATTTCAATCTTCGATAAAATCTAGACTATATTATTTATTTTAGAAAGGTTTTTGTCTTTTTGACTGCGTTTTTCTTCAAATTCTTTATTTTATTTTTTGACTTTACTCATTTTAATTTTATTACTTTTACTTTGTTTTTATGTTTACCTAGTTTTTTATTTTATTTATTTTATTCACTTTGTGATTTTTTGTTCTTTTTTCTTTCAAATCAATTTCATAGTTTTTTTGTATTTTGATTATTATTTGTTTTTTTATTTTTATTTTATAGCTGCTTTTTCTTAATATTTTATTTTTTATATTCTCACTGTTTTTAAACCTTCGAAATATTTAGTAACAAAAAATTCTTTGTCTCATATTTCGTTTGATTTTAATTTTCCTTTATGTGAATTTTTTTCGTGTTATTCTCCTTTTGTTTTATCCACTTTTCTTTCCCAATTGTTTGTTTTGCTGTCCTTTTTTTAAATAGATTTTTTTTCAAAAATTTGCAATTCAACTAATTTAGTCGTTGCATTTTACGAATAAACTGTCGAAGGGAAGTTTAATTTAGTTCATTTTAACTTGAAATCGACAGTGTCGTTATGTAAATTCCTTGCATTGAGTGCATTGGTGTAAACCAGCACGCGCTCCTAATTGCCCCCGTTTGTTCGAGTTATGAACCATTAAGTACAATCCGCGTTACCGCAGTTTAGCCCCGAATAAATGTCTCTCGAATTATCAAAAATTCGATGATTGATAGAGGAGAGAAAGGTGTGCTTGATAATGGGGATACTTCGAGACGGCATAATAAGGGTATTTAGGACCCCTGAAGTGCTTTGCAACCAAATCCATTCATGAATACACTCAATAGTCACTCGTAGTCGTAATAATGCGATTCTACCTCGAAGAGATCAACATCGTGAGTGGCTACGACTAGTCGCAACGACCAACTTTCTATAGATTAGAAGAGATTGTATTGTGAGAGCTCACTTCCTCATTATGCTCAATCGACGAGAAAAATATTTTCATTCGATGAAGTGACACATGGCCTCGGCTTCGCCTCCGTATTGATTTCAGCACACTCGTAATTAATTAATTCGGCAAATACGTGTTCGGCTTACAAATATGTTCATTAAAATCGAAAGCAAAAATTGTTCATTAATTTTCAAACTTTGGATTAGTGTAATTTTGTGTCTGCTTATGAAACTTTTTAATGAAATATTTGATACGCTTCATTTCCGATTTCGATGAAACATTTTTTGGTTCAATTACATAATGAAACCTTATTGGAGTAAGCCTTCGCCACCCCTTCCCATAAGGGGTGATGAATGATGACGGATGAGATTTATTTCGACTAGTACAAAAGTTTTGGCATTAATAAGCCGATTGGGCCTTTGAACATTTTGTGACAGTGGGGAATCACCGAAATTTGAAACCAATGGGCTAATATTACGATTTTTTCAACTTTGTTCAGCGAAAAAACTATACGATTGAATACAATGAACGAATATCGGAGTAAATGTGAACACTGACAGTCAAAAACAAAAAAATTTTTTAAACCCGATTTTTTTTTAAAATGTTACATCTTTTAAAAATCAGATTAAATTTTTTATTTTCACATAATTTTGAATGAAAATAGC
>NW_025400984.1:4241866-4253858 GCF_015345945.1 Tribolium madens | reverse complement strand
GGACATAAATAATGAAAAGAAAACTCTCACTTTTTTGTAATGTTAACACAATAAATAAATATTATATGGTTGACTATAGTCATTTAAAAATTTAATATTTTGAAAAAAAAAGAAATGCATTTAAAAAATCGGATCAATTCATGAGCAACTGTGAGGTATAATAAAACTTTGAAATCCATCATCATTAAGAACTTTTTGGAAATTTTAACAAAAACTTAAAATTAAATTTTTTGTCAAATGTTAATATTCAAGCTTGGAAAGTAATTAGTTGGTATCACAAACTTAAAAAAAAACAATCTTGTGATAATATCAGTGTTTCAAAGAGACTGAAATATATTTTAAAATAAAAACCAATTTTTTTTAGTATTCGGGAAATTAATAATAAAAAGTTTTTTGAAATAGAATTTTGATTCAAAATATCTTCAAAATTTTAATTTTATTTTTATTATTTTTATTACATAGTTTACGCGAGAACTCAAGAATTCTAGTTATTTATTATACAAGACGATAAAAAAATTGTTTATCACGAGTGAAAAGATTAAGTTTACGAGAGACGAAGTCACGAGTGGACTTTTTCAACGACTAGATAAACAATCTTTATCATCCTGTATAATATTTCGTTTTATTTTGTAATCACCTAGCAAAATTTCTTGAAAACAGTAGATAAAAATTACTTTATTTCACTAGACGATAAAAGACTACTTTATCTACTGAAATTAGGTAATAAAAGGACTCTTTAACATTAAATACAAAATAAAATATACAAAATTCAATATTAAGTTAAGTTCACGAGTGACGAAATCACGAGTGGAATTATTTCACGAGTAGATAAACAATCTTCATTGTCGTGTCTAATACAAATGTTTTTTCTATAGCAGGACTTAAAGTTTAAGAGAAAAAATAAGAATTAAAAAAAAACACTTTTTGACATTTCTCAATACAAAACGTTAAATTATTTTTAACAGATTTAAAGCAAATTTAAGCCTTTTTGAGACTAATTCGAAGAATAAAATGTATTCAACTCGTTTGAGTGTAAATCAGACGCTATCGTGGATGATAAAAATTTGTTAATTTAAATGAATAAAATAAGTTAAAACATTTTATCTACCCTTGCTGTTAAAGTGTACTTTATCTACCCTTGCGGTTAAAGTGCTACTTTATCTACTCCAAAGAGTTGATAAAGAAATAGTTTAACATCTGCTATAGAAAAAAAGTAATTGGTTGGAATTACAACTTTTATTGGAAAAATAACTTGATTTTGTGAAATAATGTCAGTGTCTTTTCCACACTCATTTGAGGGTTGAAAAGTTCACTTTCTCCGACTTTTCGGGCAACAAATATCTAGCTATTAAAATAAAACTAATTTTTTTTACATCAAGTGTTTTAGGATTAGAATTTCCAAAAAATATAATATTGTGTCAACGTTATTTTTTTTAAATTTAATCATGATTTTTAACATTTTTATTAGTTTATGCAGGATCTGAAAAATTCTAATAAAAACTAAGATTTTGTAAAACATCTAAATATTTTAAGTAACAATGAAAATCTTGAAAACAAAATTGACAGTTTAAAAAAATAATAACCATTATTATAAGAAATAACCTTTGGGAAGCCTTAAACCTGGATTTACGTCTAATGCTTAAGATAAAATTTGGAAAAATGATAACGAACAACAGTTATTATTATTATTGCCTAGTAGGGCATAGACTGATTTCTGTTCAACCCGAGAGGTTCAAGTTTCTCGAAGATGTCTCAACCTCAGCACAAATTTCCCTGTCCACCCTTTCGCCCTCCCATTCCGTTATTAGAAGTTTAGTCGGACATCAAGATTCAAGTAACGTAGTGCCGGACTGTTAGCCCAAACAGTTACCGTCAATTTGCAGGGTAGTTGGGGCTAGTTTCCCTTGGTTGGTCCGTGTTCTCACCTCCGGCCTTTACATTGAAACGGTCAGCACTTGCAAACTGTCGTTTATCTTTGCAATAATTTAGCGATGGCTAATATCGTCTTAGATCCGTCTCTGTCCGTTTAAATTTGAGTAAGTGGGGTTTAGTAGGCAAGAAACGTCTCGCCCGGAGTCACCCGGAGTCGGCCAATCAATGGACGGGTGTCGGTAACGAGGACTGCCGCAGGACGCGTCTTTACTGAATAATAATACCCGAAATTCCAGCAAAAATCCATTTAAAACGTAACGAAGCGACTTGACAACTTTTACGATTGCGACACGAATTTCCACTTATTCACCCTTGAAAAAATCAAAAAGCACCTCGCGAAATAATGAGTCCGGGTGTTGGCGCTTCTTATGCAAATTCTTCCGAAAGAATAAAATCTAATGACGAAAAAGCGTTGTTTTAACAAGGAAAAATCAGCGACCTTCATCTTTGTTGATGAGAAATCCTTTTGTCCTTTACAAAACTAACAATAGACGAAACGAAGACAAAGCAACACTCGCAACTAACTATTCCTCTTGATAAATTACTCGCGCCTCAAAATCAACAATAAAACACGTGATGAAAGAAAAGAATCACCAGTGACACTCTCTTTGATACAAACGGATGTAAATTTACGATAATACCTCGAAAAATTCGCATAAAAGCATTCTTGGCAACGGAGACCAACCCGGATCAATTTATTTTTGGCGCCAATGATTTTTTTAAATCTCATCTAAACTTCCTGCAATCCTCGACGAGGGTAGCGAAAAAACGTTTCGTCTATTCGCGTCACGTCTTCAGTCCAGACCGTTTACGCCAGAAGCAACGTTATTACATCTCGTATCTCTCTCACTTTCCCTTATTTTTGCTAATATTAACTGTTTGGTAGTCGAAACAGTCGAGTGCAATGAATGTAATTAGCTCCAGAAAGGGGTGTCAAGTTGAAAAATCTGCCTTAAGGTAATTAATTTGCGTGCCAAACATGGGTTTAGCATTACACAAAGCGGAAATCAGGTGAGGGAGCTCGATTTAACCGAACCTTTTGGTTTCAAGGGCTGTGAGTGGCTATTAAACTTGACAAACGAATTGAGAGTGACAGCGTGCCACCTGACACTTTAGGTTTCATTTTCAGCACTCTCGCGCCGATATGGTGAGTGCATTTAATAACTTCGGTCTGTTCGTGACGGCGCTGCTGTTCTACATGGATGCCAGAGGAGAAAAACGCGCCAAAGGGCCGAGTTTTAACGAAAATCGCACTTTTTAAAATACTTTTTCATAATTATGAATGTGAAATTTAAAAGGCTATACATCGAAAAATGATAGTATTTTGATTAATAAAAACTGTTTTGAAGCTTTAAGTTTCTATTTTTGACATCTTTTGGCAAAACTATTAATTTTCTGTGCTGCGGTTATCACGCAATCTGAAGTAATAGCGCGAGAAAAAAATCAATTTTTTTTTGTTTTTATTTTTGGTCAATGGACGTGAGGAATTTTTATTAGTTAAATCAATGCATGGACAGGATAGCTTGATCATTCAGCTTTAATTTGCTTTTTTTATGTTTTCTTTACGTCAATTTGTCATTGAGATATCTGACTTTTAATTACAAAGCATCCTTTTGTCTTTGATCATCGATATCTCGGCAACCAATGACCACACAGAAAATATAACAGTAGTGTCAAAAACAGGAATAAATGTCTTATAAAATCCTTTTATGATTTTTAAATATTTTAAGGTGAAACTTTTTTCCATCGCCTAAATTTTTTTTACATCTATCGCATGTCGCATTACAGCCGGCCGCGGAGTAGGGGTAAAGTGAAAGGCGCTCGGCAGAGCAGCCAAGGCCAATGGCGGCGCCCTTGGCTCGAATCAGCTGACCGTGTAGCATTTATATTCTTACTCATTCGTGCAAGTGCTCCGCGGTTTTTGTGTGTTTTGATCAGTGTATTGATGTGTATTGATGCAAAAAAGGTTTCACTTGCATCGTGGTTTCATAATACCACATATTTTTTTTTCAGCCTCAACATTGATTTAAAGGAAAGAGGAAAAAGTAACTTTTTGCGTTGTTTTAGTAAATCTACCGCGTATTTACTAATATTGATGGGTAGATTAATTTTTTTAGGTGTTTTTACAGTTTAATGTATCCCCCATAGTCCTGCTAATTTTTAAATCGATCCATCAAACCGTTTTTTCGAACAGATTGATCAAAGTTTTGCAAAAGAATTAATAGAACAATTGCACATATTGTTTCTGGACATTGCCTAATCTTCATCAAAATGAAAAAAAACAATTTTTTACTTTCTTTACAATTTTACATTAATTATTTGCTAAAAATAAAAAAAATCAAACAATTTTTTTTGTTTTATTTTTTATTTTTATTTTGTTTTATTCAAGAAACAAAAATCGTGAAATATTGATTAATTTCTGAAAAAAAAATCATATACGCTCCCGAAAACAGCTGTTTTAGGGACTCATTTGAGTCCCTAAAATGAGCCTTTCCCGGACTGAATAAAATAGTGCGCAAAATGGTTATTTTAGGTACTCAGTTCCCAAAAACAGTTTTCCGGACTAAAAAATAAAATTGGTTACTACAGTGGCGAAATTTTTTTAATTAATAAGAGGTGTGAATTCGTGTTTTGGGAACTTTAACAAAAAAATGTTGTTTGTAACACGTACCTAAAACGTTTTTGCGGACTCGGTTTGTCCTCGTTCGGAAACAGCAACGATTCGTCCGCAAAAACTGTGTTGTTTTAGGTACTTTAACAAAAAAAAGTAACCATTTTTATATATGCTCCCAAAAATACTTGTTTTAGGGACTCATGTGAGTCTTTTTTGGACTCAATAAAATAGTATGTCAAATGGTTATTTTAGGTATTCAGTCCCCAAAAACAGTTTGTCCGGTCGAAAAACTCAAATTGGTTACAAAGATGTGCATTAGGGTGGGCCGAAAAAACTATTTTTTTTTTATTTTGAAGTTGTAATAGCGCGGAAAAGTTGCGAATTATCTAGACAAAAAAAAATGAAAAAAGATTATCAAAATAGGTTGATATCTTCCGGTCGCGCATAAGCCTTAAATATGAAAAAAAAAAATATTTTTTTTTTATTTTTTTAATTAAATGTTTTCTAAAACACAATGTTTTTATGTTCAAAAATAAAAATACTGTAACTATTACGTTAAAAAAAAGTATATTAAAGATATAAAAAAGAACTCGTAAAACTGTGCAATTTTCAATATTTTGCCAAATTTTGGGGCTTATGCGCAATCGAAAGATATCAACTGATCTAAACCAAATTAAAACACAATGTTTTTAGGCTCTATTTGAAGACGTTGCAAACACTATTACATTACGAAAACTTTTTTTTTCTGCGCTATTACAACCTCGAAATAAAAAAATGAGTTTTTTCGGCCCACCTTAATCTGCATTCGTGTTTTGGGAGTAGTGTATTGTGTCTTTATGTCTGTCTCTCATTTTGAAAAATATGTTGCTGTTCTATTTGGTCTTTTCTCCCCCAAATTGGCCCTAACCGCGTCTTTTAATTCACTTAAACTTTAAACAAATTGAGCCCTTCTTAGTTCACCCTTCGCTTTTAGCCCCCGCATTGTTCAAAATCTCTTTTTCGTCTTAAAAAATTGCCAAGTCAGCTCCCTTATTGAGGTATTTCTCTTTTAAATGAGCCAAAATCGTCGCATAAACCACACAATGCTCGAATCAGTTCATTTATTTTAATTACACAAAAAGCCCGGAAGCTTAACAGATTAAATATAAATTCCAACTGATGCCATGGATGCAATAAAATATCAGAACGAATTATGGAAATAGACGTTAATAACTCGACCGAACTGCACTTGCAATAATATTGAGCGGTGAATGGTTATTAGAGGGATTGCATTAAAATTATTTCACGGTAATTTCATGACAGATTCACAAAAGCTTTGTCCAAACCGATCATTTTTGCCGACGAGTTATAGATTTTCCGGATAATCATCAATTATCATTGAATTAAACAATAAAAATCTCGTGTATAGTCACATTAATTGAATTACTCTACACGTTTTAAACCGACTAATCAACTAATTGTCTTCTTGGATGGGGCTGCATCCCAGATAAGCTAAGTGATTGATAGGCGGCAACATTGCAACTTGCGTCCCATTACGCGAAATGCGACTCTTTAGGGGATTTGAAGTTTTTGAGGCGCCCTTCAAGGTGTTGATCAAAACGGCCATCATTTCGTAATTTGTCATATTAAGAGTGATAGAACAGGGGAAAAAGTATCAATCGGAATGGCTTTTTTCGAGCTGGGATTCAGAGGCGTGGTTGAATATTTCAGGGCCATCTGTTCGTATGCCGATACAATGTGAGTGTTTTGGGGATGTTGAGCCATTGTTGCATTGTTGGAAACTGACGGATGAGGAAGACACTGGGAATAAAAACGGTACTTGGGTGGTCGGGGTTTACACACAAATACAGCCATGTCAAGGGGAGATTTCATTTTTTAGAGGTGAAAAACGCCAGGGGTTGGTATTAACAAAAAATCTCCTTTCAAGTTTTTATTTAACTAAGATCTAAGTACAAAATATATATATACTTTAATAAAATGTAAATGTTAATATAATATATGTATAAAATAAGATCTACAATCAACAATACACTATTTACACTGTTAAAAGTTCTACAATTAAATAATCTACAACATTTGTGTAAAAAAACTGCATTGTACGTCTATCATTCATAAAACAATAAAAAATCTTGCTCCAGGTTATTAATTTGCAACTAATTTAAAAATATATTGAAAATCTGCCACATGAAGTCTAATAGATATACTTTTTGCGTATTACAAAAGCAAACCAGTGTTCTATAATCTACAAATAAAATCTGCAGTTTTAGTTGCTGAAAGATAATTTGCAACGCTACAGTTACCAGAAAGAACAATTTTACAAGCTTGATCTACAACAAAAGATCTATTGTTTTTATTGTAAGAAGAAACAATAAACAATGTATGCAGTAAAAAATGTAAAAAATAAAAGTACAACAAAAATAATCTACAACCTAATAACGTGCTATACCTATAAGATCTAGAATCTTTATTCAAATATACAGGGTGTTTCATTTTTATTGTTACAAATTTAAACAGGTGATAGGATATTCAATTTTAAGACAAAAGTTTCCTATAAACATGTATCGAAAAATGCTTGGTAAGGGAGCTAATAGGTTTTTGCTAATATTTCAGAAACCATTTAAGATAAAATTACAAAATTTGGTACAGATGATAACCTTTATACACCTAAACGAATTCAAACATCAAATGTCGAAATTTTTAATCAGGGGCGTCCGAAAATGCTGGGGTTTAGGATAAAAAAATACCCTATCTATTTTGGCTCTAGTTTTTTTAGTTATGCATTGACTAAAATGGTGGTCACTTTGAACAACTCCTTTAGATTTAGGCAAATTCATTTAATTAATGTTATTATTGTTACTGTAATGTAATGTTAATTAGTTGAGGTTGATTAAAAAATATGATTTTCTTGCTTTTATTATTCTGTAAATTCTGATTTATTTGAATGTTGTATTGGTGTGTAACATAAATTTTATTAATTTTATTTAAAAACAATAAGTCGTATCGACACAAGAGAGACTTTTCTGTGATAAACTATCGAATTTAAGATTTTGTTGCTGAAAGTACCGAGAAACTAAAGCCAAAATAAATAGGGTATTTTTTTACCTTAAACTCCCCCAGTTTCGTATGCCCCTGATTAAAAATTTCGACATTTGATGTTTGAATTCGTTTAGGTGTATAAAGGTTATCATGTGTACCACATTTTATAATTTTATCTTAAATGGTTTCTGAAATATTGGCAAAAACATATCAGCCCCTTTCTAGGGGGCGTAGCTCCCTTACCAAGCATTTTTCGATACATGTTTATAGGAAAATTTTGTCTTAGAATTGAATATCCTATCACTTGTTTAAATTTGTAACAATAAAAACGGAACATCCTGTATACTACCAATAAAACATATAGTATGTCCCCGGGTTGAGTTTACAAGAGAAATTTTTTTATCTTTTATTTTACGCCAAAACTGCAAAGGAAAAACATTTTTTGCTTTTCCTGAAACTATTAAGTCTGTAATTAAAACTTCATTATTCTGATTCAGTGAAAAGAAAAGTAAATTTTTCTCTGCTTTTTAACTCCTATCACATTGGCGGTTTTATTTAGTTGACAAATGTCAAATTGACAATTAATTTATTAATTAAATAATGATAATTCTTGTTAAAAATGATTTTGGTTTTTATCTTAAAGCTGTTTCTTTGAGTTGCTATTTATCAAAATTATGTTTTTCACAAACATTTTTGTTTTTTTTTAGCTTGCGAAAACTCATTTGTCAAAGTGACATCATTGTCAAAAAAATAAAACCGCCAATGTAATGGTCCAAAATTAAGAGAAAAATGAACTTTTCTTTCTACTGAGTTAAAATATTGAAGTTTTAATTACAGATTTTCTCGTTTTAAGTAAAACAAAAAATGTTTTTCCTTTGCAGTTTTGGCGTAAAAGCCAAAGATATTTTTTCCCTCTTGCAAACTTAATCCAGGGACATACTGTATAAACAAACTTACATAAGATTAACAATTATACAAATAAAACCTTAAAAAATTTCAAACTGGACTTTTTTACGTCTTGTGGAAAAAATAATCCTTGAACTACAATTCGAAGAGTTAAAAGAAAGACAATTATTTATACCATTAAAAATCTACAGATCATCAAAAAAATTATTGAATTAGTTTAAACACTCTACAATGAAAAATTTACAATGAAAAAAAATCTGTTATAAACCAATTTATATGCAATACACCTAAGGTTCAAAATGTATGATCTACAATTTGAAAATCTACAATTATCCATACAAAAAATTATAACACAAGATCTACAATATGAAAGAAAACTGATTTTATTACATTAATATTATAACGCGGTGTAGTGTTTAAAATGCATGATCTATAATTGAAAATCTACAATTAGCTACTTAAAAATTCTACAACAAAGGATATACAAACTTATATTAAAACGTGGTGTAGAGTTTAAAACGTTTAATCTACAGTTTAAAAATCTACAACTATCTGTACGAACAATATGTACAAAAAATCTACAACCAACTAAAAGAAAAATTCCACAACTTATATGGATGCAAAAATTTACCTTGCGAAGTAAGAATTTGGTTATAAACATCTACAACTATTTGACTTGTAGTGTTTTAAGTTAGTGAATGTGATTTGTAGTCACACTGGAGGTATTCAGAGAATTCCAAAGGGCTTTTATTCCTGCTTAGATTAAGTGAATCCTCCCTTTGGCATCTATCAATGCTAAATAAAGCAAAAGTTGCAAATGCCGATAATTGAAACTAAACACACAAACAGCAGCTGCACTAAGGGGAAGTAGTTGGAGAATTTATTGACGATGAGTCCCTACATGTGGGTACATTAGACAAATTCCCGAAAAATACACCCTCGAGAAATTTAGAAATTAAACAATTCTTCATAATTATCGTCCATATTTATTAATTTTCTTTCGTGCACTTTATGCTCGATAGAATTAATAAATGAGCTTAGCTAATGACCCGATGTTATCTATTAATTCATAGTTAAAACAGCTCTTTAGCATGCATTGCCTTGTCGACTGGAAAATGGGTAAAAATTCCGTTTTCTGAAGCGAATTAAAGCCGGAGAAAAATAAATATCCATCAGTTTGACCGTAATTTATTTGTGAATTTGGTCCCTACCTGGTCGCCGTCAATATTTATTATGTAAATTGGACCGTTGTGCGTTTACCTTAAATTTATTGATGATGCGCTTGATTTATTGCGCCGTTTTATCAGCATTTTTCGGCTTCGTACACGGTTTCGCTGTTAAAAATTTTACATTTTTTCGTCTCCGATATTTCACATTTATTATTATGTTGATTTTACGACGTGGGACGTGACTTGAAAATTGAATAAACTATCGCATATTTTTTTACACAATTGTTTAATTTAACATCTGGTGGCAAGAGCTGTGATTTATTGGCCAAGATTAGTTAAGTGCACATTGGCCCGAATTAAGACAAATCGAAGCGCTGACAGGAAACGCGTGTGTAAATTGAGTGAAATTTCCAGTCTGTGATGAATAAAATTAAAATCGCGCTAATTAGATAAATGAAGAGGAGACTTTATTAATTTTGACTCGAATCGAAACGGTTTAATTTCCTCGTCGTGACAAGCCCTCTTCTCTCGCAGATTAATAACAATTAATTTATGACGATTTATATTACTTTATAATTCTCAAATCGGGTCAAAGCAATTAACTGCGGCCTCGATATTCCAATCAACTCGCGGTTCTTAGTCTTTGTAATGAAATTTGTGTGAATTAAGCTGCACCTGCTGTAAACTCGCTAATTTATAGCAGCGATACAATTGTGTGCTTACAAATTGCACTGAAATGTAGATTAATGAGCACTGCATCACGAGGCTTGGCATTGACAATGATACTGCTTGTAAGTAACTAAATCCAGAAAGACGCTCATGCCAGAGGAAAAAGAAGATTTTGTCGTCTTGAACATACATTATTGTTTCATTCAGAAATCTACTTTCAGAAAACACAAAAAATTAAAAGATAGTGAAAGTGACATTTTTACTGATGTTTATTCGAGACACAAATCGAATTATTTCTCTCTCACAGTTTGCGGAAAAGCTTGTACATCACTCAACACTTAAAAAATGATGATTTATTCAACAGATGAAGCAGCTGTGAAGCTACTTTTTCGACTACATAAACAAATAATTACGTCACTGTAAATAATGTTTATTTTCAGTCATTTTTATGGTGAAGATAAATTACAATTATAAAACGTTAATAAGTAATAAGTTTCAAAAAGCGCATTATATTATTCAATTTTCGTAAGTAAATAAATAAAACACACAACTTTAAGCCCTCAATAAAAAAAATGTGTACAAATTATTGTTTCAAAATGTGTTTCTAATTCTACAAAGCTAGTACTAGAGAACTAGTCTTTTATTCAAACTTTGGAGTAAAGTGCTCAAAAAATCCAAACTCCGTTTTGATGTCCTTTTTTGTAGACGTATTTTCCTGTTAAAATCGAGATCGCAATTCCTTTATAATTATATCTAACAAAATTTTAAGCATTTTTGCGCAACTATTTAAATCACCCTGTATTTAAAATAAATACAATTTTAGAAAAGATGATTAGTTCTTGCACACAAGGATGAATTTTAAGTTTATTTATTGCAAAACTATTTGATAAATTAGAAATTAGAGATTGTTTCTGGTTAAACTCAATATACAGGGTATATTGAACTTGCGCCCCAGAGAAAAATTTAAAGGAAGATAAAGTACCAGGAACATGGAAAAAATGTTTAAAAAATTCTATCTGTCAAAAAAATTTGACATTTGACATTTTTTATATCTATTTAATGATATATTTATTTATTATTTAGTTTTATTTATAATTATTTAAAATACAGTTTCCTTGTTTCCTCTTCTAATAACCTGCAGCAAAAAAACTTGGAAAATATTTTTCCAACAGAAATAAATAGTCAAAGTGCAAAATTTAAACTCTCATAACTTCGAAATTTTTATAAATAATTTTTTTTTAATATTTTTTTCATGTTCCTGCTATCTTACCTTACATGGAATTTTTCTCTGGGGCACGAATTCTGGCGCACTCTGTACAGTGAGTGGCAAAACTATGGAATTATCTTATTTATTAAAACTGAAAATATTTTGTTTTCAAAAATGCTTCAACAAATCAATTTTTTGAAAAATACAAAATTTTCAACTTGATTTAAAATTGTCTGTTTGTTTTTTGTTGACATTTCACTTTTTTTCGTGATTTTTTTCGAAATCTTTACGTCATATTTAATATTTTGGTGTTTTCATTTCGAAAATTAAAAAATCTATTGAATTGACTAAAAAAATTAGAAGTTTTCATGTAAAAAAATGTGGATAACGTTATTACTCAAAAACCAAAAAGTGTAAAATTTTAAATAAAGTTGAAAATTGTGTATTTTTAAAAAAGAA
>NW_025400984.1:4178643-4241811 GCF_015345945.1 Tribolium madens | reverse complement strand
CAGTTTTAATAAGATTATTCCATAATTTTGCTGCTCACTGTTTTTATTTTTTGTCAAATTTTAAGTCATTCTGTTTCATTGGTAATAATCATTAATTATTCCAGAAGCTGTAAAAACAACAAACACAATGAATATTCCGCTACTCGTTGCAAAAATTTGACATTTCAGAATTTAATAGAATAATGTTTGTTATGTTGTTTACACTAAATTTTAAAAACACAAAGGTTTGTCCTGTTTAATTATAATAATTATATTTTTTTATAAACCAGGTTTCATCACTTTTGTTCAGTTATGTGACCTTGAATGAAGTAACATCAAAGTAATATTTTGTTGTGTATTTTGTTAACAATTTAAATCCGTTTTGCATTAGAAACACTCAACTTTTTTTTCTCACTTCCGTTTTTAGTACCATATACGTTACAGGAAGTGGACAAATAATGTTGAAATCTGCTGTAGTTGAAAATTTTTTTTGATGATATACAACACTACACTACAACACACTATAACAACAAAATAGGAAATTTTAAAATAGAATTTTTTATATTTTTAAGAATTATGCTCTAATTCTGCTTTTCGTTGTGTCAGTTTGTTCAAATTTTAATATGTAATTTGTTACTTAAAAAATACAGTTTTTTGTACAGAAACAATCTGTAAATTTAAAAAGTAAAAAGTCTCCACTCTCTACTTTAAAAATTAATTTTATTCTTCGATACTGTCAAAATTTAAGGTTTTTCTCCCGTGTAAGGAAGTTTTGACAACTGTTTGGCATTTCTCAATACGAAACGTCAAATTATTTTTAACAGATTTAAAGCAAGTTTAAGCCTTGTTGACTCTAAATCGAAGAATAAAATGTTGTATTCCACTCGTTTGAGTGTAAATCGGACGCTTTATTCCACCTCGTGGATAGTAAACCACTCGTTACACCCGTGGTTTAAAAATCCACTCGGACAAATAAAGCGTCCGATTTATAATTTAATCAATTAAAAAAAATCGATTGTAAAAAACACTATTCTTAATTGTTTTCTATTTAAAACATGAAAATTTTTATTATTAATAAATTAATGGCTTTTTACTTTCTAGATACCCACATTTCATAAACACCTTGTATTTTTTTCAGCAGAAATAAATAAATATAGAAAAAGAAAAATGTAAAATAATCAAAAAACTAAGAGAGTTAACAAAAGATTGCTAACAAGCATTGCTACAGTTTTGTTAATTAACATCTCTAAAAATATATGCACTCTGTATATGTATACAGGGAAATTCCTGCAAAATTGCTGAAATTTGGTTTACACACAAGCTCTAATTAAACAAAACAACATTTTCTGTTTCGAAATTTTGATTAATAAAATAATTAATTATTAATAAAATGGGATGATTAATGAAATAAATTAAGAGAGCACACTGTAGAGTTGTTATTTTTTGCAATAATCATTTTTCACTGTTTTAATCCTAAATTTCGGCGTTTTATCCATCCTTTTTCGCCCCGCTATTATCCCAGTTGCAGTTTTGTGTTCCATCCTGGCAGTTGGTGGTGGAGTTAAAGGTAAGCCGCGCACGCGGTGGAGAGGGGATGAAGATGTTTTCGGGGGTGGTTGTATTCCGTGTATGTGTGTGAGTGCGCCGTCAGTCCGCCGCCGGCGTCAGAGGCATCAGGACGCCTCTTTCTCACTTCACATAATCACTACTCACTCAATTCACCACTAAACCCGCGTGTGACAATAAAATGTGACAAACGACTAAATTAAAAGTGCTCGGACATTTATTTTTAATCCCGTGTTTAATTAAACTCGACCGAAATGAGACTGTGTGGGACTTTGCGTGCTGCGTGATGCTTAATCTAATCGAAAAACACTGTGATTAGTTGTTAACATAAATGTCTGCGATTTAGAGACTTTGGCGGCATGATTTTCGGACGATTCCTCGCAGGGGTGCTACTCATAGCCCAAGTTGCAGGTTAGTTGTCTCATTTTGAATTAATTTATCTTATCGTTCGTGATTTATTGCATTCTTGTGTCAATGGACTTGTTTCTCTTTTTAGCTAAACTTTGTAATTAAACGGAATTTTATTCTAATTAAAGATGAACAACGGACAGTAGACTTAATTAAATTTATGATGCTTTTGTGTTTCAAAAATTCAGCTTTGATGCTCGCATTTTGCCCCCAAGAAAGCATTTGTAATTACAGCAAAAGTTAATCCGATTATTCTAGTTCTAGTACTAGTATTGGGCCGACATACATTAAAGGGGGCTAATCCAGGTCTAATCCTGTCAGAATCACCGAAATAATTGCTAAAATCGAATCTAAAGCCCTAAAAAAGGCCAAGCTTTGTGAAAAATACTTCCGTAATTGCTGTTATCGACAATTAATATAACAAAACTGTTTATCACACTGATTTATTGTTTTCACCTTTATGACTCGTGTATCTTTATGTGCCTATAAATCGAAGTAAAAAGGTCGTTGGGGTGATGCACGTTTCAGGGATCTATTTCTAGAGCTTTTTGATTTGCAAACGTTAAAAATTGTTTATACTTTGGTTTAATGAGCTCACGTAAAGTAATGGTATTTTAAGCCGGAATTGTGAGAACAATACAATTTTTGCTTATTTTTCAAACTTTTGTAAATACTATACAGGGTGCGCCAGAACTTGCGCCCCAGAGAAAAATACCATGGAAGGTGAGATTAAATTTTGCACTTTGACGCCGTTCCGATTATGTAAACTTGAATTTAGTTAGCGGAAACGGCAGATCTTGTAAAAACTGAACAGATACCTGTTAAAAAAACACCAATTTGTGTTTTATGGTGTAAAAAAACATTTAACAAACTAGTAAATTTAGCAATAAATTAAATATCTAATTTGTGTCTTATGGTGTAAAAAAACATTTAACAAACTAGCAAATTCAACAATAAATTGAATATAACAACATCGGAAACAAAAAACTGAGATGCCTACATGATAATATAAAAATTGACAGTTTTTTTCAAAAAAAACCTTGACAAAAATCTGAATTAATTTTTATGCTTAGCTCAAAGTCTTCTATCAACATTTGAGAATCCGACACTTTTGAATCACTTTATAATCTGTTGTTGACCCAGTTTGAAATTAGGTTTTATTTTTCCATTTTTATTTCCTTTATACAACCAAAAAATTATAATTACTATGGTCTCTGTCCATTTTACAAACATCAAAATTTTGCTGCGGTTAAAAATGTGTCAAAATTTAATCGCTTTTGAATTTATTGGTCACTAATATATAGGGTGCGCCAAAATTCGCGCCCCAGAGAAAAATGCCTAGTAAGGTAAGATACCAGGAACATGGAAAAAATGTTAAAAAATTCTATCTATAAAAATTGCTAAGTTTGGAGAATTCAAATTTTGCACTTTGACTCTATTTATTTCTGTTGGAAAAATAATTTTCCAAGTTTTTTGCTACAGGTTATTAAAAGAGGAAACAAGGAAGCTGTATCCTAAATTGTAACTCTGTTTAATATTATTTGTGCCTTTTATTGGAAAAGTTTTTTTTTCTTTACTAAATAATTATAACAAAATCAGTAACATAAAAAATGTCAAATGTCAAAAAATAAATGTCAAAATTTTTTCACGAATTTTTTTATCTTTTTTCTATGTTCCTGGTATCTTATCCTACTTGAAATTTTTCTCTGGGGCGCAAGTTTTTACATACCCTGTGTTTTGCGTTGATTAGGCTTGAATCACCCTGTAAAGCTTTCTTAAAATAATAAATCTTGTCATAATTTCCACCGAGCGTAAGTGGATATTTAGGCAAAGAAAAAACTGTGACAGCAATATTTCTAAACCGGTCCCAATCAAAGAGCAACTGTTGAATAAATATTAGTTTTGACATTTACCACTTTATTAATTTTGAGGAGCCAAACAACTGTCTCACTATTCCCTTTATGTTTTGATTTTTTCCAGCTGCGTTCTCTAAAATTAACTCAAAATCCGAATTTATAATTGTCATCCCACCCTATGTAAAACTGTCGCAAATAGAAACAAATAGTTGCGAGTGCCATTAAGGCCTTGATTTACATTCAGTCATTCGATGACTGAAACACAACAGCGCAGATATGATCCATATGAAGCCATCGCAGCTAAAACCCGTTGATTTATCCACGTCTAAGCTATATTTCATGT
Organism: Tribolium madens; assembly: GCF_015345945.1. NCBI lineage: Eukaryota > Metazoa > Arthropoda > Insecta > Coleoptera > Tenebrionidae > Tribolium > Tribolium madens. The sequence goes on along the minus strand of NW_025400984.1, from coordinate 4,237,659 downwards.
TGTCATCAGTGTTTTTATGCGTCTGGTAGTGTTATTTGTTTTTAATTCATATTTATGTTTAGACAAGGAAAAGTCCCGTGTTTTAATGTTTTAATCTCCGGTGAAAAAATGCAAAAATTACAAAAATATCACTCGGGTTATTGTTTGAAGAAGTGGGGTGATGTTTGGATTGGAAAAAGCTGATCTAGTAATAAGTAGAAGGGGTTGTTTGCGATTTATTGTTAGTGAAACATGGATACAAGTGTGTTGAAACAGCTAATTGGGAAAACAAAGGAGTAAATATTTCGGAGATGCGGTCGCGTCTAAGATTTGCGAGCAAATTTGATGCAGCTTTGATGCGGTTTCAGCAAATTTAATATTATTTGCTTTATAGAATTTGCGGATTTGAGTAAGTCACACGTGCAGAAATTTTTCTATAAAAAGGAGAATTTTTCTAGATTTTGAAACAAAAAATGTTGTAATCAGTCAAGTTAAAATTATTATTTTTTTAAGTTTATAAATTTAGTATTAGATACAATATTTTTTTTATTTAAACAATAATTATAGAGATAACAAGTGCCAACGCTCGTTATAAGAATGTAAATATAAGAAAAAGTGCATAAAAGGTCCAAAAAAAACTTTTTTTTAGATAGACTTTTTTGACGCATTTTCCTTTTAAAATTGAGATCGAAACTCCTATGTTTTAACCATTTTTGCACAACTATTGAAATCACCCTGTATAAAAAATTCAAACATGGTAAACAAATTTAAGTTTGAGACATTGGTGTTTTATTGTTTTTTGCACACAAAAAGTTTGTTGCAAAACAATAAGAAATTGAGGAATCAGACATTGGAGTTGGACTTTTCACGTTAACATCTTTATATTTTCTGTCAAGTTTCAAATCATTCTGTTTCAATACCAACAATGATTAATTATTTTAAAAGCTGTGAAAGCTTCAAACGTAATGAAACTACGTTTGCTTGAAAAAAATAAAAGTTTAATGAAAAATGTTTTTTAACAAACCTTGAAGAACAGAAAACTTTGTCTTGGTTATTTAAAATTTATTTGTAAGCCAGGTTTTACCACTTTTGACCAATTCCATTAACTTCAAAGCAACACTTTGTCCTGTATTTTCTTAAAAGTTCCAACTTAAAACCTCTTTGGTTGCGGATTTATTTTTGTTTTTCTTTACTGGTAAAGAGCAGTGCGTTATAAAAAGTGGACAAACAATGTTGAGGTCTGCTGTAATTAAAAGTTTTTTTTGGTTCCATACAATACTTGTCGAAAAAGGGGACATAGAATTTGTCATATTTTTAAGAGCTGCTTGAGTTATTTTAAATATTTTTGCACAACTTTTAAATTATCCTGAGTATAACTCTTGGTGTTTTATTTTTTTGAGTTTAGTTAATAAAAGTGCGTATTTGTGTTTTTTAATTCGTTTTCTTTTTTCTTCTTTCTTTATATTGAATTTTTTAAACAAATATCAAAAATGCTTTTTTCTTCCACTTCTAGACTTTTTACTGTTTTCTTTCAATTTTTTTGAGCATTTAATTAAAAGTACAATTGATTTTCAAATCTCTTATCTAAATAAATTGCCTAACTAGCGTATTGTACAGTGTGCTTCATAAGTAACGCGGACTGAATTTGCAATTGAAACATTTCGTATTTTTGTTCTTCATACTGACCAAAAATTCAAATTAAAGCTTGTTTTGTCGTTTTGCTCTCTTTTTTATCGCTTTTGATCTGTAATTTCACTGAATTTCCCCTAATCGAGTCGCGTTTTTCTTTGCGATTAGGCGCCCGTTTAATTAACCACAAATTGGTTCATCCATAGTCTATCTATAGAACCACAACATGATAAACAACATTATTACATGTAGCATCTGTTGATGAAGTGTAATCGGGTTGTAATCAGGAAATTCGAATTTACTATACAAGACCTCTTAATTTATTCCATTTCATCCGGAAATCAAGAACTCGAAAACATGGCCACGTGTCCAGGTGCGGGTCACTCACATCCCCTCAAATCCATTCAAGGAGAAAAAAGGTTCTTTTACAAGCTTGACGATTACGGCAAAAAGCTCTCCTTGTTTTCGTTTGCGTTCCCCGGGGTTGAATTTTTCAAATCAATTAATAAAGAGTCTCAGGTCGCAAAATCCTGTATTTTAAGTCATGGGGGTGGGAGGTGGGGTGACTCGAAAAAGAAAATTCTTCAAAAGCGGCTGTGTTTAATTAAATGGGGACTACAATGATTTTAGTCTTTTTGTTCCATATTTCTTTGTACGAGGGTTAAAAAATACCACGAGTGTCTATTCCGGTTCCATTGTTAATAAGAGATAACAAAAATTAGTCCTGGAAGAGCTTTCGGGGCTCGGGAAACGGGTATTTAGCGCAAGACCGCAGCGATTATTCGAAACTGGTGGCGACTAATGCTACATAATTAAGGTTATAAATGGGCACAAGTTTGTGACGATTGCGTGCCCGAAAACACCCACTCTTTTCTCTTAAAAGGGGACTGTCATACGGCATTTTACAGAATTACAAGCGTTTTAGCCAATTAGACCGCACTCGCGAAACACTTTTTGCACAATATTCAGTGACCACAATGGCTTTATCTATTTTTACATTCAATGAAGCGGCTTGTGGGAGCATCGATGGACGCTTCTCGTGCTTGATTTATGCCTTTTTTACAATATTTGACTTTTCGTTTTCTATAAAATCATACACAATAGAAGAATTCTTGTCAGGGCATGTTTTCAGAGAGGCTTTATTAAAAATAAGGGATGCGTTCTATTTCTCCAACGTTTATTCTTTGATGTGTGCTATTGTCAAACTGCGGACTCTACCTGAACCAGGTTTGTTCCATTTTTAATGGTCCGTAACACAGATATTAGTTTTATGAAAAAATCTCATTGGAATAGTTTATCATTCTGAAAATAATAAAACGAACAATGCGTCTTTTTGGGAAAAATATAGATTTACGTTGAAATTTACAAAATGTCGAAAATACAGGGTGACTCAACACTGGGAGTCTAATCAACTGTAAATACAGGCCTAGAAAATTTTAGACTTTAAAGTCAAATTTTTAGAGACACTTGATGGAATATCAACTGTAAATCTGGTGATTAAAATTCTCATATTGATGATGAATGACGTTTTTTTAAAGATTTCGACAACATTTTGATAATATTTTCTATGTTTTGACTGTTTTGAGTTTAATAAAATATAAAATATGTTTTAAATATGTTTATTTTCTGAAATATAATTTACAATTGTTCTGTTATATGTATTTGTGACACTCTGTATATGAAAGTATGTAATTTCCTGTGATGAAAATGGCTGTATTGAGTGTAAGATATGGTATTTTTTTACTGCTGTATTTATATACATTTTTCCTGTTTTTACTTTTTTTTCTATTATTCTTTGTTTTCTGTGTAAGTACATACACATTTACATTTTTCTGTAATTTTAACTTTATACATATTTTCTGGTTTTTCAAGTGTTCTTAGGTTTTTTCAACTTTTTTCTTGAATTTTCTAACAACTCTTATCTACTTTTGGTATCATGTCTTTATTTATTTAATATTTCTCTTTCCACACGTTGTAGATATGTATTATTTAGTATTATTTAGGTATCTTTTCTTCAATAGTTTTTTTTATTTTGTTTTCAGTATTCTTGTCGCCACTTTTCTTTATTTACGTTTTCTATTGTTTTCAAATGTATTTAAAATTTTTCCATGATCTCTTTTAACCTCATTTCTTTATTTTAAACTTTTGTTTTCGTTTCTCTCTTTTTATAATTTTTCAGTTTTAATTGTTAAATAAGTAAATATTTGTTTTAATTGTTAAATAAGTAAATATTTGTTTTTTTTTGGTTTTGATCTTTCTTTCGTATAATTTTAATAAAAACAAACTTGTTTTATTAAATGAGATTTTCAAAGAATAATTGTTTTGTGTTATTTTTTATAAATAGTGTAATAGAACATTTAAGATGAGTCTCGAGTACAGTATAGTTCAAAAGCAAAGTCACTCTTGAATGACGTTGGAGGTCTTTGCTCGAAAATAGACATTTGCTTGTAGTAACTTAGCTTTTGTGGCACTTTATTCGCCTACAAGTAGGTTTACGATTGTTGAAGATTGTCAAAAATAGACAGAAATGAGTAAAACGTGACAGAAATAATCATGAAAATAAATTTCCCATCTTATTATTTCTCCGTCTGTCACAAACAAAGTAAAAATATATCGTTTTATGTTCGTAGTAAATCACATTCAGGTTGTCATTTTAGTTTAAAAAGGGCCGAAAGGTCCGAATTCTAATTTCGGTATAATTCATCGTCCGTTTTGGAGATAATTGACAGGATCGCATCCATATATCACGTATGGATAGAGGGCGCTCTGATCTATCGGCTATAACAATAATTATGAATGCAATGTCAGCCCGACACGGGATTCCTCTTATTGACTAATTGACGTGTGTGATTGGAATKATGCATTATAGAGGGCGTTGTTTGCGCTATGATTTGTGTAGAATTGGTGAAAAAAATCGACTTTTTGATAAATCACGTGGTGTTTCAAGCAACGATGACCGTCGTAAAAAGATAAATCGGCGGCAAGCCTAAACGCTCGTGTTGAAAAATGTCAGCGATTTATATTTCGAGAGGGAAATATGGCCGGTTTAAGCCGAAAGGGAATTTATTTAATCGATAGAGAGGGGTGGACCAACAATTTGTGATAATTAGTCATATTTTTTCACGAAAACAACAAACGTTAAACAACAGTCAGAAGTACATCGTTTATCAATTAAGGCGAGGGTCCCTCACGCTGTGTGTGTTTAGGATCAAAGAACCGTGGACGAATAAAAACAATAAAAACCGCTTGTTCTCCTTGGATCCGTAATCAATCATGATGGCAAGTTTGCTCCTGTTCGTGTCAAATTTAATGTTGTTCGGACAATTATTGCATCTCCTAAGCCTTTCTTTTCCTCACTCACTAATGGAAAAGTTTAATACCACCCCCAATTTGATAAATTTCAAACACGTGACCACTCCTCACGCGCCATTTTGTTAATTTTTACACAAAATGCCGACATAAATCACACGTACATTTGCATTCAAACAAAAGTTTTTCACTGATGTTTGTTGTGGGAAAATTGATGTTTGTGTTTTGTGCCCTAGGAGATGTAAACATTTCGTGATTGAGAAAATGGAACGCTTGGAATATTATAACAAAAATTTGGCCGCGAGAAATGAATAGATTACGGGAGAAGTAAAATAAATCAAAATATATTCAAATTTGTTTTATTGTTTCAAGTTGCGAGTCATTCGGGGCTTGTTTGAATTTGAAGTCTTGTTTGTGGAAAGTAATGGATTTGGAATTAACAGACTTGAGGCTATTTTTACAGAAATGTTTCATTATCTACACAAAATATGTACTTAAATATTGAAAATGTTTATTATTATGACAATTAAAACGCATCAGTAAAATTATGTACAGCGTACCAATGAGGAATACTTATTTATTACACCGTGCGATCAAAAAATAAATAAATTAGAGTAAGCAGTGATTAAAGTCCTTCAGATGGCAATCCTGATTTTTGACATCAAATGTCAGCCGAAACTTTGACAAGTTTGCGTTTTATTCCTTTTGAGTGAAATAATGTTTACTTTAGAGCAGAAATTTTTTATTGATATACAAGAGGAAAACGGTGGATGGTCATTTTCACTTTCAGTTTGTGCCTAGATTCCCAGCCAATATGTTGCCAACTGTAGAATTTAATCGACGCCTAGCCTAATTTATGTTTTATCTGATCGCACGGTACAAGACGATGAAGAAATTGTTTATCTACGAGTGAAAAGGTTAAGTTTACGAGGGACGAAGTCACGAGTGGACTTTTTTTACGAGTATATAAACATTTTGTTTTATTTTGTACTCACCTACCAGAATTTCTTGAATCTAAACAGTAGATAAAAATTACTTTATTTCACTAGACGGTGAAAGACTACTTTATCCACTGAAATTAGTTGATAATAGCATTCTTTAACATTGAGTACAAATAAAAGGTATTTTTTGGACCTTACAAAAACTGAAAATATTATTGTATTGTAATAGTATTGTATTATTATTGTTATTCTATCGTGTTCTAGAAACTTTTTTAACGTTTTATTACTTGATTTGATTTTTTTGCTATATTTAAAGAAAAATCTATTACAAAAAACTAAGAATACAGAAAAACAAAATTTTTACCTACAACTTTAAAAAAAGTATAATCCACAGCAATATTTTAGGAAATTACAATAACAAAGTTTAAAAAAATAACTTTTGTAATTGAGCGCTTTTTAAATTGAATTTATTATTAGATTTGACAGTTAAAATGTTTGACATTTGACGTATGCGGTATCCAAAATGCTCGAAAATAGCTTGAATTGCATTAGTTTCGGTAAAATAGGTACGTTGATCTGAAGCATTTTCGCACTTAAGCAGTCTATGGCCAGTGATGCACAAAATGTCGCTAAAAAACAGTGTCACAAAATGTCGCTAAAAACAGTGTCACAAAATTGTATTTTTTCTATTTTGCATCTGAAAAAAAGCTTATTTCGATACTGTAACCGATGCTTTAATGAGCCATTTCAACACCAATTCGGGTGCTGAAATAGACTAGTAAGTACAACTTTCTAGAGGTTGGTAATGGTGATTTTCAGTGGCGTTTTGAGCAATATCTCTCATTTTAGGTGGTGTGCATGAAATATTTATTGTTAATTTAACAAAATTTTGAAAAATATTCAAGATTTGACACTTCTAAAATCGAATTTTTCAAACATTGTGTCATTTTTTTTAATTATAAAAAAATTGACTTTTATGTTAATAAAAAAAGTATGATGTAAAACGAGCATGCTCCTTTCATAAACTTGAACTTGTTTCACAAAACTTGCCTTACAACGCGTTCTTTAATATACTTACTATTATGCAACTATTTTCAGTTATACAAAATGCTCATTGTGACACCGAAATAGAAAAAATAAGTTTGGATTAAATTTATAAAATTATTATATTTTTGTCAAAGAAATAAAAGAACTAAGCAAAATCTACGCATAAAAGTTACCTTAAAAATATCAGTATTAACAGCTAGGTAGGTATATCTAAAATTGTAAAAATATAGGGTGTTTTATTAAAAAAAATATGAATTAAGATTGTAACTCATTTTTAAAACATTCTGTATATCCTTATATCTACTGAGTAGGTATCTATGTTTCTATACGATTTTTTTTAATTTTTATTTTATTTTTTTTAATTTATAAGGTCAAAAACTAATTTTCTCATCCTGGTACGACACTCTGTTTCAAATTTTTAATAATTAACTTGTATAAAAGCTATAATATCTAAGTAAATATTATACAGTGTGTTTCCAAATTTGCCAACAGCTTCATCATAATACATTATTACCTACATAGATCATTGGAATTGACATTTTTTAAAAATGCACAAAAACAGTTACCATAGAAACTACAAAGAAGTTTAATGATACTTGCAATGAAATTTATATCCCACACATTCAATTATCTAAATCTAAATTAAGTTGGTAACTAGAGACTTGTCAATTTTCATTTCATCAATATTGCCAACATAATTTCAAAGTCACAGGCCACTTTGATCATTGAACATATTTAATTGATATTGGTTCATTCACGGCATTTTGAATGAATCAATAAGGCTTTTGATTAATGAATCAATTTATTACTAAGATAAGTTGATAGAAAATTTAAGTTTCATTATTTGATAGGCCAATATTAAAAACAAATTATTTCATATATCAAAAAGCTGACACAAACTTGTGTATGTTAGACATTCGTTTAAAGAAAGTCGAAAAGCTGTCACAAATACTAAATTACTGCATTACGTTAATAGCATGATGGCATTAATGTGGCTGATCATTATATCGAATTTGTGCTTTCTTATTTTGACATTTAAATTCTCGTATTTGTGGTAAATCGAATCGATCGAAATCACTTCGTATTGCTTTGTTCTTGCATAAATGCGCATTCAGTGCAGCTGAACAAACCTTGATATAGGAAACCACTAACATCATTTCCGACGTAGTTTGTACCAGTAATAAACAACGAAATTATTGTATTGTAGTTACAATAGATATCAAAATTTGATATGTGCATGCAAAAAACTCTGAAATGAAATTTCCGTGCATGTTTCTCGAGAAAATCAATTTGTTAAAAAGTGCAAACGGGGCAATTGCCCCCTGATTGGCGTCATAAATCGGGCAATTAAGGGCGTCACCTCAATCAGCCACCACTAACGACGTTATCAATAATTTGAGACACATCCAATATGTCCCGATCGGTGGCATTGTTTCGAGGGTCACCAATGGAATAATTTATGTCTCAATATAAGCGGGGCAGTTAGTGTCCGGCCGCCCCCACGTCTTCCCCATCAAACATTCATGGATTGATCTCGTCCGTCTTGTTCCAGCCATAAACTCCTCTCATAATTTATGGCAAATGCGCCGCCGAATCAGCCCCTGCATTTCTGCAAATCTAATAAAATCAGACTTTTCCAGATTTATAAGTCGGATTTCGGGCTGGAGTGGACAGTTCCGTTGCCGAGAATTTCGTTATTGCGAACGAAATCGATCAAAAAATCCGAAGAAGGGGTGGCTTGTTTGCCCACATGCTGCGAGTTCGTATTTACAGTTTTAAACGCACTCAAACACGCAATTTATGAACACAAATACAGATGCGGGTAATCGGACTTTTATCTGATTTATTAATACATGGCTCCAGAGGATAACGCGAGCAAAAATGAAAATTTCAACAGAGATAAGTCACCGGATCAATTAGGGATGAAAGTGCAACGGGTGTACTGTGCTGGAATTTGCACAGATAATCGATGACGTATGCGAATTGCCAATTTTGTATTTAGATAATTCGAGTGTGGCAGGTCGACAGTTAACGTTTGACAACAAGGGAGGAAACTTGCAGTGGATTTCCCACGGGAAAGGATCAATTTTTCAATGGAAACGCCCGACAAAGTTTTGCATTCTTATCGCTGTATCGACATCAACTTTTCAATTAACATCAACCACTGACAACAAAATTTATCAACTGAAGAGACGAAATTAATAATAGAATGTCATACTTTTGTGTCAGAATGTTTGAAATATTTTAGTAAAGAAATAAAAAAAATCTTTTTTCTGGAATAGTCCGTAAAGAAATACTTTTGCGGACTTATTTTCTAACAACTGTCAAATTAAAAAGAGAGCGCACCATTTGTAATGTTTTCTAAAGTATATATTTTATTTTTGCCACTCCTGGATCTTTTTACTAAAATAATCAGACCCGAGAAAAGAGTTGTTAAAAATTTGATTTTTATTTCCGTTCAATGTCTACATTTTGCCGTTTCTTTTTATAAGAGATCACTAAAAGTGCTTAGGACGCAGAAAAAAGGATAGACTTAGAGGACAAAGAAAGAATCATTGATGTTTTGTTAAGATTGTGCACAGCTCTATTAGTTTTATCTCCGTTCAAATTTAAATGAAATAATACTTTTTGATTGCATAGTACTTCACAGAAAAAACGTAATTAATAGAATACTTAATATATTTTTGAGTTATACCTAGAAGTCAAGTATTTGAAGTACTTTTATAGAGAAATTCTCTATTTATTCTGATGGTAAAAAAATAGTCCGTAAAGCAGTACTTTAACGGACTCATATGTCATTATTTAAGCTCGTGTATTAGGTAAATATGCCTAAAAAGTTAGCCTAAATAGTTGTATTACAAGGGAGGAAAGTGTATCTTTTTCTCCCACAGGTGGAAGTAACATACTGCTCGAGACTTGTCGAGAACAGTAACCACCAAGGGAAGAAAAGACAATTTCTTCCAGTGTAACACATAAATTTTTTCTACGACCTAGCAAAAAAAACTTCAAAACTTTAAGAATTTTTCTTGAATTTCAATATCGCCATTAAATCTAATGAGAGGTAAAATACAGGGTGCGCCAGAACTTGCGCCCCAGAGAAAAATGTCATATAAGGTAAGATACCAGGAACATGGAAAAAATGTTAAAAAAAAATTATCTATAAAAATTTCGAAGTTATGAGGGTTTAAAGTTTACACTTTGACTCTATTTATTTCTATTGGAAAAATAATTTTCCAAGTTTTTTTGCTATAGGCTATTAAAAGAGGAAACAAGGAAGTTGTATTCTAAATTGTAACTCTGTTCAATGTCATTTGTGGCTTTTATTGTCAAAATTTTTGTCCCTTTACTAAATAATTGTAAAAAAACATATACAAGATCATCAGTATCATTAAATAGATATAAAAAAAATGTCAAATGTCAAAAAATAAATGTCAAATTTTTTTTGACAGATAGAATTTTTTAAACATTTTTTTCATGTTCCTGGTATCTTATGTTACTTGAAATTTATCTCTGGGGCGCGAGTTCTGGCGCACCCTGTATACTTTCCTGAGAAGTTGTATGTCCCCAGATTGGGTTAACAAGAGGAAAAAAAATATTTTTGATTTTACGCTAAAATTGTAAAGGAAAAATATTTTTTGCTCTTAAAACCATCAAATCTGCGCTTAAAATTTTATTATTCTGATTCTGTGAAAACAAAAGTTCATTTTTCTCTGCTTTTTAAGTCTTATTACATTGGCGGTTTTTTTATTTGCCAACTACATGTTACTTTAAAAATTAACTCATTAATTGAATAATGATAGTTTTTGTTAAAAATGACTTTGTTTTTTATCTTTGAGTTGCCATTTATTAAAATTATGTTTTTCAAAAACATATCTGTTATTTAACTTGCGTAAACTCATTTTTTAAAGTGACATTGTTTTCAAAAAAATAAAAACGTCAATGTAATGAGATTTAAAAAGCAGAGAAATAGTAGATTACAAGCGAGGTGGTAAATATGGCATTACCTCGAGTGCTTATGTATACGATCGAGAGGCGCCATCGAGATTTGTCTGCTATTTTATTCACAATCACATTATTTTCAGTCAAAAATTTTAGTAAAATAAAATCCTAACAAAGTTAAGATCCAAACGTGGTAGGCCATCCAAATGGCGTTTGATTTTTGATATTTCAAAAATGTCAAAGATATATTGAAATAATGTGTGAATCTGATTTAAAATCGTCGAAAAGGAGCAGTGTACTCCCCCAGAAGTGAAAAAAAACTGCTAAAAAAGCAATTGAATACTAATTTAGCGAAATATTATGCGTAACTTGACAATTTAAAAAAAATTCCCGATATTTTTGTAGTTTTAAGGTTGGCTATCCTGCATATTACCACCCAAGAGAAGTAATATTATTACTCCTAATGAGATTTAATGATGTGTTTCCCAACCTTTAAAAGGTTAGTAATCAGCATATTACGTTAGTGATTATGAATAAAAAAAATTCTCTTCTCAATTCGGAGACATACTGGATATTTTATTGAGAACCGTATGTGTGATTAAAACATTTCTACCCTTGACGATGTTTGGAAAGTGTTTCATTACTGACTTTCTGTTACTTACCGCCGTTACTTGTGTCTATTACTACACTCGTTTCACTCTACTACTACTCTAGTCTTACTTTTGTCACAATTGTTTATTTCACTGTTTATTATTGTTGCAATGATGACGAAAACGACTGATTCGACAGACGATTGAACTTTTTTAAAKATTTTTTTGACTTAATTTACGAAAAAATGCGGTTGTGAACTAACCTCAGTGGAAAGCTTCATCTCTGTCTCGTGGTAAAGTTAATAAAACACTTTTCACCTTGCTAGGTAATATACTATTGATTGTAATTTTGACAGATGAGGGAGGTAAAATTTTTACTTCCCTTGGAGTATTCTATAAGGATCGTAAGAAAAAGAAGTTGTATTCAACTTTCATTTCATCTGAACATGATCTTAATATTGATCGCCATAAATGTGAATAAATGTAAAGAGAGCACTCCTATCTCTCCACATCCTTTATGCCCCAACATATCACACGACACAAGTATTGGCCCATCTTTATGCATCTTTATTTCTTTTTCTTTATTTTACATCTCCGGTCCTTGTGTTTTCTTCCAMTTATGCCAAGTCTTTCCTTCTCTGACCATATTTCGTGCATTTGCACGCTTGATAAATTACGAGACAAGTGCGCTAGTAGGAAAACGTGTCGGCTAACAACACGCCGAGTAGAGAGAGAAATGTCGACCATCATCATGTACACGCTGTAACAATATTCATCATGGTCGAGCGTGCTGTTTAGACGCGAATGTCAACCGAAACTTCGAGATTTATGTTGGCATTAATCATCAACACTACCATAGCCAAAAAATTGCTGTTTCGATTCGGGTGGTGCTGTCCCAAAGTTCTAACGATGCATATTGAACGAATTAAGAGGCAAAAGTTTCCGTTCTAACGAACTAATTTAAAATTTAATTAAATCGGAATAATGGTCTATTAGTTTTTTGTGTTTTGGGAGACAACAGAGATAATCTGGAGCGAGCGAATGACTCAATTTTCTTTTATTGCAATCGAGTTTGATGTGGCGTATTTCGCCACTTAATTACTTTTAGTTTCCATGTGATTTAGTAGGGAGAGTAAAAAGCGTTTAGTCCCATTATTTATAATCCATTTAAAAATACAAAAAGCTTTTATAATAGAGCTGTGTAGTGTTGTGACTATAAACCAATTAGGTTCCACCGCTGCCGGTAAATAAGCTGGAAATTGGCCAGCAGACGTTTAAAGAGAGTGTTGTTTAACTTTGATTTCGGTTTTTGTCGACTAATAATTCAATCAGACGATTAACCCTTTTAACACCCGAGAGAAAGTCTAATTGCTCTCTCCTCGATCGATCCCTTTCAGAAATTAGATAGGAAACCAGGAAATGAATTATTCCGATTGACGACAAAACCAATATTGATATTAATGGGGACATTGTACATCTACACACATTTTAATCAACCCAACGCCAAATGTTTCTTCCTCCAACTGTCAACAYAGCTGATTGCAATGACGGGAACACCATTAAGTGATTAAAGTGGTCCTCAGACTCGGAACATCAAAGGGATTACTCCCGACGAAGTTGAAGACACCCCCATCGATTTTTTCACGAACGAGAATTAATGAATCTTGGAATAAATGAACTGTCGAGGATTAGGGATCAAAAAATAGCACAAAGTGACCTAAATGAAAAAATCAGACATGTGATGGAGAATTCGGCCCCAGCTGTGGCAAAACTTTGCCCCAAGAATCGTTCGAAGGGCTCGACTTGATACATTATTGGATTAGCGTGTCGACGGTGATGAAGGAGGCGTTGCGGTCTCGCTTGGGACCCTTCGCAAGGCTCCGGCCTTGGAAGAAGCATCAATGACTCTTAATTAAAACCGGCAAAAGAATAAATAGGCGCGCTTCTTGGATTTAGCGCCGTTTAACGGGGTAATCTCGTTAAGCAATAAAGTCTTCTTGCCCTGGATATATTACAGGGATATTAAAGTGGTGGATAACGACCACACATGCATGTTTAGGGCGACGGGAAATTTATACGASTCGGGGCTAAATGGATTCATTTCGAAGAGTTTGTTTTGGAAACGATGGATAAAAGAGATTCTTGRGGGTTTACTAACAAGGTTATAGAGATTAAGYMGAGTTACAGTTTTGCCAAACTGCTTTTTAACTCCCAAGAAAYAAACTAAATGGACATCAAAWGCAACTAAATGTCGTTAAAGTTTGATTGTTCTTAAGAAAGTTTCAGAACTTATCACAAATATGTTGCAACTCTTATTGTGTTTGCCCAATTTGAGTCCAATAATTTTTCTATTGTTGTAATTACTTCAGAAAAGTTCCAGACTTTACTATTTTTTTTTATTTCAAAAATGTTTTAAATAAATAGAATCTAGGAGAATTTCTAAAGCACATATCTTTTGGAAGACATTGCCTCCTTTGTTGTTTTTAGCATTTCTGCTCTATTTTTACTTTTCTTATTCTATAAGGACAGTATTGTAATCGATAAGAACGATAAGAGCTAGAAACTTGAAATTTGGTATGTAAGGTAATACGAAGGGGACGCAGCACGAAACAAATGGTAAAAATCGGTCGCCCCATTCGGCCGCAATGACGAAAAGTCGGCCGTAAAACGACCGCAAAATTATACGGTTGAAGATGCAATAAATACAGGGTGTTCGGTCCAAGTCGCCCCGGCCGATAACACCTAAGCTTACTTTTTTGCTGATTTTTCAAATAATACTATTCATTTCTCGTTTTCTTAGCAAATGCATCAATCTTTTTTGGCACATCCGGTGTAGCCGCAAATGCTACCATATTTAGTTTTTTAAATGGAACACCTATGTTTTTTTGGTTCGAAACAATAGTAATTGACATGAAAAATACGGCAAACCATTATTTATTACATTTTACTTTACATAATGCACTCAGAAAACAAATTAAATTTTTGAATTTTATTGCAAATTTTGCAACGTAGGCGGATTTTACTTGTCAAGGTATTCATACAAAAAGCAATATGCTTGGATACCGTTTAATTGTTASTTTGACAAAGCCTAATTTGTCAACAAATCTTATTGAGATCTTTAGTAATGGATGATAATAATTACGACGAATTGGTAGATCAGCTTGAAGTGTTTTTTAAGTGCAATAAAAATAGAGCGGAAGCTGAAAGACAGTATAGAGAAAAAACTCAAATAGAGTTTACCCAAATCGTTGAAAATTTAGTCGAATTGAGAAACAACTGAGACGAATAGGTTCGCTTCTTAAAACCAAAAAACCTGTGGTTCTTTGTGAAGAACAAGAAAATAGAAATCTGAATGTTCTGTTATCAGTCGAAGAAAATCCAAGAGTTTCCATAAGAGAACTCGCTCATCAACTGACAAATTAGATTTGTCAAACCAACAATTAAACTTATCTAAGCATTTTTTCTAATCACACCTTTCTTTTAAAATTAAAAATCAGGCTACGCGATCAATTTCCTTATAAAATTCTAAGATTTAAGATGTTTTTTTGATTGCATTGTGTTACGAAAAATGTAATAAATAGTGGTTTACAGTATTTTTCATGTCAACTGTTATTGTTTGGAGGAAAAATGCATAGGTGTTCCATTTGAAAAACTAAATTTGGTAGCATTTCCGGATGTGCTAAAAAATTTGATACATTTATTAAGAAAGCCAAGAATTAGTATTATTACTTAAATATTTACTTTTTGAAAAAAAAGTAAATTTAGGTGTTATCAGCCGGGGCGACTTTGTCCGAACACCCTGTATATAATTGTATAATTCTCCCCAGCCTTGAACCCGCGACAAGTATGATCTATTTTGCGTGTAATCCGGTAGGTGTTACTAACGCAAAGGTTATGTTTGCTACTCGTCTTTCCAAGACTAAATTATTGTCGTTAGGATGTTTTCCAAATAAGTAGGATAAGGAAAGTCGTGTGATGTTCACACTAGATTTTTTATTTCTAATCCTCGTTTCTGGAATTCCTCAATCCCTCTCAACAACTCGCAACTTTCTAAGACAAAGCAAAATCGTGCGTATTCCAAACAACTCCCATTTATTTCCCCCATCTCCTGGCAACCTGGTTTTCTTTCATTTCTGTGTAAGCTGTTTTGGCAATTTCTCGACATTATCTCGACGTGCATCACATCATCGTAAATTTACGGCGCGCATTATCGATTCGTGTCGAAATCTGGCGTTGCGTCGGCATAAAAATGCAAAAAGCAACTGTGGTGAAGACATCAGCTTGATGGGAGGCCCGCTCACAAAGACGTGTCGAGGAGTCGTCCTCTACGTGATGTCATAATTCACATGAATAATGCACGAAGGAAAATTTTGCGAAAAGAGGAATTTTTCGGTTCACCTGTGTGACGATTTCATGTCGTGGAATTAAAAGGGGGCACTATATCGTCCAATTATGAAATTTGACGGTCCCCCGAACCATAATTCATAAAGTAAAAAACAGATTCGCCTCCCGACGTCGAGATTACCGCAATTTCCATTCTTAATTATTCAGCATCATCTTACAAGATAACACTTTTACAAAGTAATTAATTCACTTTTTTAAACTTGACACCGACAACACGTTATCTTTAAAAAGTGGCTCCTATACAAAAAATGAACGCGACCAGACTTTCGAACTTTTCAGAATTTTGATTAGCTAGTCTTCCTGCTTTGTATATTAAAAAGTTTCCACGGTTTTTACAACGTTTTACTTAGGTTTATTGCCTATAAAAAGAAGAATTTTAGATGCAATGGACATGAGAATCACGATGATTTAAACGGAAATGCTACAAAGACWAAATAACAGACAGAAATAACTCACTTGTTTCAATAAACTCAAAAATGCAGATGGAATTATGCTTTGTCATAAATTCCTTTCAAGTTCTGAAGCTACAATGGACGTTAAAAACAGGGGTGAGGAAAGTCTGATATTACCGCCCTCATTACAAATAATTAAGGCTCGCATTATATGCACGAAAAATTCGTAAAATATGCACATATATATTCATGTATTTTCACAAAAATATGCACGAGATATTAAGAAATATGCTCCAATATATGCCAAATATGCATCGATATGCAAAACTTTTAACAATAAAAAAATTAAAGTTGGGATAAATTTTATCCTTGAGTACACTAAAGTATTTTTGCTGCACATGATGAACAAAAGAGAATAAATAAATTGGTTTTGCCTCAGACAAGCCATTTTAATAACCTAGTAATTAAGCTTTTCTAAGAAATCTGTACTTTTCAGATCACATCACTTTAAACAATTTTGCTAAAATTCATTTGCACGCAACTACTTATTCGTCTAGAACGATTTATTCGTTTTATACCAGGTGAATAAAAAGTATGGAACCAAACGTTTTTTGCTTAAAGTATTTATTAAAAAAAAAAACTAATTGATAAATTATAAAGTACTATAAAAATATGATGTTTTACCAAGGATACAATTTTTCGAAATTTTTATTTATTTTTAAGTTCTACAAAAATGTTTATTTTTTTTTAATGACAATCTACGAAAAATAAAACATTTCTCTCGTGATCTAAGGTATTACAACTATCTACTTTAAATTATTATTTTTTATATAAATTTCAATATTTCGTATATGCACGAAGTTGCCATAATATGCTTTTTTATTTGGCTTAAAAAGATATGCATAGAAAACTTACAATTTTGTTAATATACCTTTTAATAACAAATATGCATTTTGCATATAATTCGAGGCTTACAAATACCTAATTGTTTAAAATATAGTACGAAATTTAGTATTAATTGAATTTTAATTCACTTTAAAATTCAAATCTATTGCCGAGTAATTTTTTACTTTAATATACAGGCTGGCCCAAAATTGGCGAAACGGCTTATTATGATACATTATTATACGCGGTGATAAAAAAATGACCGATAAGCTCGATGGTTTCTTATGGTAATTTTTTTTAAATTACAAAAAAATAATTAAAAAATTCTGTAAACCGAAGTTTAGGAACTATTAAGCTTCGAAGTTGACAAATAAATTTTATAATCCTGGTTTATGTTAATTTGTTATCTTTTCTAAAATATAGAGAATTATTTTAACAACAGTAAAAATTTATTTGTGTAAGACTTGAACAAGTAATTTTTTACTGAAAAACAAATAGGTGTAACTTACCTAAAATTATATCTGACAACATTGGATAACTATTATTGTTGTTACATACCTTTATTAAAAATAAATAAAAATGTCATTTTCTTTTGGTTTCTTGGGAAACAGAAATAACATTAATTACTTCCAATTGGGGTTATTTCATTAGGTAATCTATGGTCCAAAAATAAAATTTCCTCTCAATTTTAAATTGTTTATTATCGGGGAAATTGGGAGGAAATTTTATTTTTGGACCATAGATTACCTAACATTAATTGTTTTGCTACTTTCATTCTTTTTGCTACTACGTTACAACGTTGCCAGCTTAGTAAAATTCATAATTTATCATAGCTCAAAAAAATAAGACAGAAGATTTTTTTTTAACATTTTTGACGAACTCCTCAAAGCTTTTCCAAGAATGTATCATTGAGGTTATCTGTCATGTTTTTATCACCGTGTATAAAGCACAGAGAGTATGAGAAAAATCTGTCTATAACAATTTTATTTGGTATTTTTTTTATTTTTTGTWAACTATTTTTYCAACGAACTCAACTTTTTTTAAATGTCAATTTACAGTTTTCTTTCTCTTATAAATAAAACCATTTTTGTTTTAAAATTTTGGTTGCCGCGTTGGCAAATTTACTCAGATTTTTTTGCAAAATTTTGAAAATTATTGCTTCGATTTCTATTTTTCTAGCATTTTTATTACGAACCAAAGAAAAGTATCCATTTTGCACCTTAGTTTTTTAATATAAATGCGGTTGGATATAATTTTCATTTGCTTTTGTTATACTGGGTGGTAACTGGAAGTGATCAAGTTTTACAATTTTCAAATAATCACATTTTTATTTTTTAACGTAACACTTTTTTTAATTTTAAGTTAAAAAAACTAAAACAGGGTTAAAATGTTGTTGAATAAAAACATAAATTATTCTTTATTTTATACATTTGTAGAAACCTTGTTAAACATTTAAAAAATGTGTTTCGCTGTTTAGATATTACTTTTTGATGTCGCAACGCCTGGAATGTATCCAAAATTCTTTTTTTGTATTCCCGATAATTCCCGTCATTTCGTAAACTCTTCGGTTTATAAACCGGGAGACGATAAACTCGTCAAACTATTTCGTACATACTCGTAAATCGACTACCAAAACAAACTCCCATTTTCCTCTCCCGGAATAACAGTTTTTACAATGTTTGTCATGTCAGACCACCAGCAATCATTTAGTTCAATTTGTAAAAGCGGGAACATCCTCATTGCCCCATGTATCATTAACTAGTCCCGATTTTAGCCCAGTTGTATAAACAGAAAATCTCATTTGTTATAATAAAGCAACCCGCCTATTTGACGTCAGTGCTGCCGGCGATGGCAAGTTTCAAAGTTTTCAGCTTGATCAATAAATTATCTAATATTTCTGAAACCTGTTGAAAATGGAATAAAATCGGGTGACCAAATATTTGACATTTGTATTTACCTATAATGTTTTGATAAACGACGCTAATCCCCCATAAATCAGCCGCAAAAGCATTAAGTTTAATCCTTTGTTGAATTACGGCTGAAAAAGCGGTAATTCGTTATTTTTCCGGTTTTTTTTATGGTGGGGGGCGGTGTTTGAATAAGTTATATTATCCGGGAAGACGTCATCTGTCATTGCGAAAGAGATCGCAGCGTCAAAATCCCGATTTAATAAATAATGAAGAGGAATCGGGAACAAAGGGGAGCATCAGGATGAGCGTCTGTATGGAAATAATCCTTTAATCTCATTTTAAGTAGGAAAATTCTCGTGGAGTTTATTTGTTTATCAGTGACCGGTCATCATTTATCTCTCGCTATTTATCTGAATCATTTAATGGTGTTGACAAATGCCCGACTATTATTCACCAGCAAGTGCTCGTGATGGAAATAGAAACAGTCGACAAGGGTCTGACATTTGTCCAGAGTCCTTCTACACGACATTCTGATTACTTTTTAGACAACGCACAAAAAACACTCACTCGCCATTCAGCACACCCCTTTTTGCATTAAAACCTCATCACTGAAGAGGGAAAAAAATTCATCAACACTCGAATTTTGAGACCCATGTGCGGTCTTGTTTAATTTTCTGGATTAACCTCAGTCTGCAGTAAAATGAAACTGCCAAAGTTTCTTCAGGTCCCCCAAGTGTCATCGAGTTTTTGCTCCTTCTGCAGCTGGCGTTGTGAATTATTGGTTGTATCGTTAATTCAAAGTGTTTTTGGGGTCGTGGTTAGTGTTTCAGTTATTTTTTTTCAATCCGGGGATCGATAAACGAGGTAAACGACGAGTCGTTTGCGTTACTTGAACTCTAAACTGGGTTATGAGATGCTAATTGCTGCTATGATGGTCGTAAATGACGGTCATGTATTAAACAAGTGACCCTTCAGCAAGTTCAAATATATCACCCCCTTGGAGTTAAGATGGCGATAAACGCATCCACTTACCCGATGTTCTAGTTTTAAAGCATTTTTTTACAAACTGTGGATTAAATGAAAAATATACTGTCCTTGTTAAAAGTTATTCGAATTTAAAAAACTTGATTTTTTATTAACTCATTTGGCAAACAAGTCTGTAAAATTGCCTAAAATAGTCCGCAAAAAAGTAATTTTACGGATTCATATGTCATTTAAGGACAATAACAAATTGCAAATAATTTATTACAAGAACGGGCTTTGCAAACAATTAGGAAATCAAAAAACTGGTTTTGGAAGAATTTTCTTCGTTTTAAATAAGTTGGAGAATTATTTTTTATGTTATACAGGGTGATTTAAAAGTGTCGGACCATCTCTTGGGTGGTGATAAAAGACATCCAATTGAGTTAAAAGTTCCCATGACAAGAAATTGTTTGAGCTTTTTTTCACGAGATATAGCTGCTTTTGGGTTAAGTATTTGGCCGTTCCGATTACGTAATCTTGAATTTAGTTAGCGGAAATGACAGATCTTGTAAAACTGAACAGATACCTGTTGAAAAAAATCACCAATTTGTGTTTTATGGTGTAAAAAAACATTTAACAAACTGGCAAATTTAACAATAAATTAAATATTTAATTTGTGTCTTGTGGTGTAAAAAACATTTAACAAATTAGTAAATTCAACAATAAATTAAATATGACAACATCGGAAACAAAAAACTGAGATGCCCACATGGTAATATAAAAATTGACAGTTTTTCTCAAAAAAAAAACCTTGAAACAAAAATCTGAATTAATTTTTATGCTTAGCTCAAAGTTTTCTATCAATATTTGAGAATCCGACTCTTTTGAATCACCCTGTATAATCTGTTGTTGACTCAGTTTGAAATTAGGTTTTATTTTTCCATTTTTATTTTCTTTATACGACCAAAAAATTATAATTACTATTGTTTCTGTCCATTTTACAGCGATTATTTGCAAATGTCAAAATTTTGCCGCGGTTAAAAATGTGTCAAAATTTAATCGCTTTTGCATCTTGCATAGACGACCAAATTTTTTTTCAAAACTTTAATTTCTTTTTGATTGTTCCAATTTAAATACAAAATAATAAATAATTTCTTCCAAAATTTATTATTCAGGAAATAATCATGTCGAATATCCCGCGTGCTTAGAAATAGCCTGATAATTTTTTTTTTGTCAAAACGTTTTGCTAAGGAGAAATATTTCTCGTCAATTTTCCACCCACGTGGCGAAACTCTACATATTTCTAAGCAAAAAATTTTGACGAAAACGTCAAAATTTTATCGGCTATTTTTATGCACTAAGAATCTTAGAGTTGAAAAAATTTGTATACTGGATTATTTTTCTTGAAATAACCTATAGGTTATTACATTATTACAGCTCCCAACTAACAATAGATACACCACTAATTTTAATTTCATATCAGTTTAAACAAAGTTCAAAATAATTTAAAAAATTTCGATTTCGGAAAAATAGTAACACAACTAAAGTTGTTTTTTACACTTTTATTTGAAAAATTTAACTTTATTGTTGTTGTTATACTAAAAAGTTAAATATCTATTGTTAGAAAAAGTTTGGAAAACGCCATTTTAAGCTATAATTATTTCAATTTTTTTATTATTAATATATTTTGGAAAAATGTAAATTGGGAAAACTTATTTATGATTGACTTCAAGTTCCAAATTGTGTATTTTTCATTAAAAAAATAGGTTTTGTCGTTTTTTTGTAAAAAAAGTCAAAAATCGATAACAGATGTGAACAAAATAAAAACACAAAAGCACCTTTTTCTATTTTTCGCTCAAAGAATTTAATTACAAAAAATTTATTAGCGTTGAAACTCCTGTTCAATGCATCAAAATAAACGAACGAAATCAAAGCAAAAATGTATTTTTCCTCACAATAATTTGATTAAACAAACATTGAATCAGGTAGGTATTTATTACAAATATTGACTTACCGATTCAGCTAAAGCCAATACGACCTGTCTGGATATTATATTTGTTCATTACCACGCAAATAAATACTTTTGATCACCAAAAACTCTCAACCATCGAAACGAAATAAATCATTTTTTTATCGTTTTCGCGAATACAATCCGAGCGAAATATCACAATTGTCATGCATTGAAAGCACAGACAAAACCGTATTTAAGTCGCGAACGGCCGCAATGCAGTTATCCGCCTTTTTATATTTTGGCAGTGAAAAGGCAATAATCGTTCCTCCCGAGCGGAGCTTAGGGCATAAAATATTTTTATGAAGCTGTCTGCCAGATCGTTTGTTTTAAATTTTTAACAACGTCCGAGCGAAAATGATTAATTTATCAGAAACGAAAATGGTTTTTCCCATGGAAATGCCAGCCATGTGGCCGCTTTTTTCGCACCGATCAAATTAACTCGACGCTGAAAAGTAAATTTAACGGCCAATTTGGCCACCATGTGCTTTACATATGTTCAAATAAACCGACTCTAAGACCCGCCAAATTTCACACTCAATTTCGCGAATTTTTTAAACGTGCTAATTGCGAAAATAAACAAAGTTTATTTGAGCAATTCCAAGAAGGTTATGATTATTATCTGGGCTGAAAAGTTATTTTTCTACATTGTTGCTGGTTAGGTACAGCGTGAGGCAAAATTAACGTCACGTACAGTGTGCTTCAAAAGCAAATTGACACACTTTGTTTACTTCAACTGTCATTTCAGATAAGTAATAATAACTATTTTAATCAGCCATATTCTTTTATCGACACTTTAAAAAACATAAAGTCGAGACACAACACCATAAACATCACTTATCGACCAGTAGATAATATGTATTTCCATCAAGTAGTAGTTGTAATGACTTTTTTACAACGCTATTAAATGCTATTTAATTACTTTTAATTTGAGTTTTATTGATAAAAAATACAATAAAGGTTGGCGTCGATCGTATAATAATGACATAAACATGTGTGTCAACAGGAATAAATCATGATGGATGAATTATTGTAAATATTTAATAAAGTATTTCGTATTCTTGTCAGTTTTTCGCAATTGGTGATTTACGACGTCTGAGAATTGGCAAAAATCGCCGATTATGTCGTCGCGGAAGAACAAACATCGTCTCGAAGCCCCCATTCTCGTGCTAATAAAATTGGCCGTTACTGTACGAGAGGGAAATTTAAAATTAGTTGAGAGTGCCGGCACGTAATGCTTTATTGATGTTAAAAGCTCTTTAGGATAGAGGAAGTAAGGAGTATTGCGTGGGGGTGGAGTCGGGCATTCATGACCACTCGTGTTTGACCTGAGACTATTCAACTTTTTCCTTTAATTTATGCGGTATGGTGCCCCTTGAGCGACTTCGCCCTTGCACTCTGCCATCTAATTAAACGAAGAAGTTACGCCACGATTTTTTATAATAATCCATTTGTTATTCCACGACGAGGAGATTTATTGAGGTTCGAGGGGGCGGCAAAGTGGAAAAGTTTTCAACAGGGACCCAAATTGAATTAAATTTGCAACCGCAAAGAGGCGGCGGACGCACGGGACGGCTCACATGATCACACGATTATTATAATTAAAGAAAAGAAGTAAAGTATACAGGGTATCCCAGCGAGTTGAAAAAGTCCAGTAGTGACCCTTAAATGGTAAAATTTAAAAAAATTATATAGGACATTGATAGATACTAATCTAGTTCATCGCCGAAAATCATTTTTAACTATACAGCGTGTCTCAAAAATAAGTTACAATACAAACTTGTGTTGTTTTAAATGAAACACCATATGTTTCTTAGCGTTTTTGGATGTAGATTTTTCGCAAGCTATAGCTAAACACAAATTATTTTTTTATTGTGTTGCAAATACAACAAAAATTTTATAAGAAAAGTTGTTTAGAATTAACATCTAGGCTCCTATAATAAATTTTAAAACCATTGGCCAACTAAGATTTTTTATTTTTATCTAGCATAGCTTTTTAGTAACAGATATGTTAAAAAGTTATTGAAAAACGTTGATTGAAGGTCTGTATAATTTATTAATTTCAAAAATCCCGGCAAACTTCTTTTACGTTTGCTTTTAAGTTTATTTGTATTAAAAACCGCCATGGAAAAACAAATTTGTATTCATAATAATATTAATCAGCAAAACGACTTAATAATCTATCAGGACTTTATTAAACTTATTTTTTTTTTAATTTGGCTTCAAAGCTATCCATGAAAGTTTGATTGTGAACGAACCATCGTGTGGAAAGTTACAAAAACTTACCTTTTCGTTATAATTCCTTATAACTTACTTTTTGTTGACATTTAACTTAATCCACTTTTTTGTAGATTCATATTTTGAAGTTCGGGCTCTTATGCGCCCGCCCTCTTTTGACACTTATTTGAATTATATTTGAATTTGAATTTGAGGAAAATTGCCGACTTGATCGGGGCTTTTTATACAGACTTACACAAAATTTTATTTTGCATGCAAAAATTTATTTTTTGCATTTTTACAACGGTTTTATACTTTTCTAAGTCTCTTGAACCCCTAAAAGTTTACATAGTTCAATTTTGAATTCTTAAATTTTCTCGATTTTGGGGCGATTTTTAGTACCCGGAGCGGTTTATCGATATTATTGACGCTAGTCCTTTTCGGTTAGTACCGTTGGAAAGCAAATTTAATTTTTTATCACATAAAAAAAGATAATTGTCCCACGTTAAATAGTTAGCGTGAAAATTGCTAATAAAGTAAAAAATATTCAAAATATTAATTCAACTATAACTTTTAAACGAAAAAGAATTTTACAATTTTCTCACTCCGTTCGGCAAATGAAAGTTTAGCTTCGCCACATAAACAATCACTTTTACTCCTAATAACATAATCTACTATTTATTTATCAATTCTAGACATTAAAAGTAATTTTTTTAGATAGACAATTTATCAATCTAATAGATACAAAAATAAAACATGGATGTTCCATTTAATTTTTTTAAGTTATTTAACTTTTAACAAACTTCTTCATTTTTTAATCTTTACAAATGCAAAACACTAAAAAAATGCTACAGCTTTAAATTCTGTACTTTCTTCTTTGCAGAAGTAAGAAAAAAATTGTTCTAGCTGTCTTAGTTTTTGTGTAATAAATTTCTAAAAAGTGCATCTTTTCGTCAAAAAAATGTCTTGTTTCTAAAACTAAGCGAAATCGACTAATAAGTGAGCGTAAAATCATTGTTTTAAAAAGCTACATCTAAAAATGCCAAGAAACACACGGTGTGTCATTTAAAAAAATACAAGTTTGTATCGTAACTTATTTTTGGGACATGCTATATGGTTGAAATAATTTTAGGTGATGCACTAGATGTGATGTATCTATCAATGTCCCTTACATTTTTTTAATCTTATCATTTAAAGGTCACTAATGGACTTTTTCAACTCGTTGGGATACTCTGTATAGTTTTACACAAATAAAATACTCGTAATTGGATCGTCTAAAAAGCGTCGTTTATTCCAATTTCAGTTTTTTGAAAAAAAGTACGGTATTTATATTTCTTAATATAAAAAAAATCGATTTTACGAAAAAAAATGTCGCTGCGCCACCACACCCCCGGTTAATATCTCTGCTCGATGGTTTAACATACAGGGTGAATATAAAGTATGGAACCAAGTAGTTTTATTTTCAATCATTTGCCTCCAGAAAATAATAGTTAATATAAATTAGAGTAATATAAAAAATGTGATCGAATTTTCAGAACGAAATTTTTTTTTGATTTTTTTTGTCAAAATTGCAATTTATGTGAATTTTTTTTTTTTTAATTAAATATATAGCAGATAGTTGTAATCCTTAGAGTATAGCTTTTATGAGAAAAATTATTTTACAGTGGGTTGCCATTTAAATAAATAATTTTTTTTGTAGAACTCAAAAACATCACATTTTTATAGTACTTTATCACTCATCAATTAGTTTTTTCAAAAAATAAATAGTTTAAGCAAAAAACCTTTGGTTCCATACTTTTTATTCACCTGGTATGTCTCTTTCTTATGCTGTAACTTATGCTCTTATTTTGCAATTAGTTATATGAAAGGATTAATTATTGCATATTTTATGAATAATTTTGGAAATATAAAAATGATGTTTAGTATTAATTAATTTTTTACATTCTTCTTTTAGTCAGTGTGTTTACATTTTGTTGCACTTATTTGTCATTGACAAGTGATTGTATGGGTGATTTATTGAGACAATTTCCATTTACAGTTTACATAAGTTTGCTTTGGCATTTTTTACAAAATGTTGGGTTTACAAAATTGTTTATTTTATTTTGTTGAAAGTTGAAACACCAAGCTAAAGAGCCATAAACTTCTGGATTAACGTGGAGGGAAATGCCGCCATTTTGAAGAGTTAGAACAGTAAAAACCGGCTAGACTGTAAACTGTATTTCCATAAAGCTCACAACCCGTAAACTTCCAATAGAAAAAGCGTCTGTTTTTATTGCAAGTTTGTTGAAAATTTCGTTGGCGTTTAATAATTTATGTATTTTAATTATAAACTCGTCGATAAATTAAATATTTATGAAAAGGAAGCAATAAAAGTAACGCCAGGTTATAAAATCGCCTCCTGGCGTGTAGGTAGCGCATCATCTCGCTTAAATTATAAATCCCTGCATCCTGAAGGATGCATTATTAAACCTTTTCGCATCCTAAAACCTATAATCTTTGAAACCCTTTCCACTCTTTACTTTTATCTGCTTACAACGTCGCGCAATCCCCCGGATATCCCAAATCCGTTACTTCGCCACCTTTTATATCTTTTAGGAAAAGTGTGGCCAAATCCTCCGTGATGTGGCTTACACTTTCCAACTTTTCTCTCAATTAGAAAACCATCACGGCCGTATGTTGCGTCACATGAAACTGATGCAAGGAGCCCCACTGTCAATCATTAACTAAATTACCGATTTCCACCCTCCAAGGAAGGACACAGCTGCAGACTCCCTTTTCGAAAAAGTGAAACCTGCACTAATTCAACGATTATTACGTGCAGTAAATCGCAACGGACCTGAATAAAATACTCTATGGAAATTTAAGGGTTCTTTCGTAATAAAATCGGACCGTTTGCAGGATATTCCCTTTCAGGAGAAACACTTTGTTTCAGCCGGATTTCTATAAATCGCACATACATGCTACACCCGAGACGGCCAACGCAGTATTTCACTCCAGACTACCTTTCTTATCGACCCTGAAAGGATTGATTATAATTTTTCATAATTCAGCAATGAAACGTACAGTATGGTTCACAAGTAATGACGTCTCGCTTTGCTTTTGATGTATCGTGCAATTTACGCCGCCACTGCTTTATTTCAAAATAATTTGAATGGAAGTAACATCTTTGCCCCTCGATTGATCCCGTAAGCCGCTCACTTTATAATATGATAATCTGGAATGCGAAAATATGTCGTCCGTCTTTATTTCGTTCATTTTATATCGCCCTCTCCCTCGTCGGTTATTAGATACAGTGGTGCACGTGAAGTATTGTTAGGAAGTAAAGGGACGAACGTCTCGAAGAATTCGCCGTCAAGGATTATAATATAAAGGAGGATCTGTGAAGACTCATCGAGGGTGAATTGATCTAAGCAAGTGAAGGGGAACAGGATTCGCCTGCACTTTGCGAAATTGAGGTTGTGTTATCACTTTATGAAAATATGCCTACTGAAATTACCATTAATTTTCACCGGTTATACAAAAAACAATCTATGTCATTAATTGTGTATTCATTTTTCAAATGTAGGCCAAAGTCGTTGCCAAACTGAAGCGAAATTCATTTAACTAGATGAGTTTGCACAAATTAGATTTGACGCCAAGATGGAATAATGACAAGACAAAACAGAGAAGGAGTTTGAAATTTTTCCTCTGGGTCATTCATTTCTACAATGTTGGCAGCGGGGCCACTGACCGTAAATGTCACTTTAATGCACACGCAAAATTGCTAAACTCCAAGATTCAATTTGTCCGAATTTAAAAAGTTGGTAAATGAAGTAATCTCGTTACGTCCTAAGGATCAAGTCTTTTACCCAACTTCAAAACCCTGTATGTACATTAGCGCTTCGAATTTTTGCCACGTATCCGAGTTTACCTCAGATCCGAGTTGGCGTATTGTTCCGCAACTTTCATAAGTCTTAAACATCAAGATTAAGGACGCGTTAAAAGCGCCACTTTGTTCCGAAACTCACGATCAATATTTTCTTTTCCCGAAAAAACTTCCACCTGTGGATAAAACGGCGCGCCATCTGTCTAAACTGCTGAYCAGACTTGCCCGTTCATTAAATGCGGAAACTGGCGATGCTAATTTGTGTGTAATTAGATTTTCCGGCTGTGTTGGCAATATTCTTTATGTAGTGGCGGCGTCGAATTAAGCGTCATTAAGAGTGCCTTGTTCGATAGTGGCGTCCTCTTTGACAACTGGACGTGATCGAACTATAACGACCACATTTCATCTAAGTACCCGCCACATCCACGTAATTAACCAAACCACTAATGGAAGCTTTGCGGTAATAGCCAAACACTAAATGAAAAAAAAAAACACAGCAAGCTGGGAAAATAAACAAAAGAACTCCATCGCTACATGTAAACACATAAATTACCAAAAAATGACACTCGAGAACGGAGATAAATTATTAAGCAAGGTAGAGACATGGGGTTGTTGACGGGTGGTGCTCATGTTTTTAACAGCTACTATATGGGATTTACTGTCGCGATGACAACCTCTCAAGAGAGGGTGGAAAAACATTATAACAACACCAGAAATGAATGGCCGCGGGAGGGGAAGCGCACTTACTGTGATCGCCGTGGGAGGGGACGCGATTATTTTGCAATTTCGTAAATATTTATAATGGCCACGGGAGGGGAAGCGCGTTGTCCACCAATCAGCGCAATTTTTGTAATGGCCACTGGAGGGGAAGCACTTCTTTGTATTGTTTTTTCGTCTAAATAATGCACTCAATGCGTCCCTCGCCTCCTTTATCAAAGCGGGGATCTTTGCAAGTTCGTTGTTTCCATGTCCCTGCGTTCTTTTCGCTTTAAAACCAACAAAGGATGCCGAATCAATCGGAACTTGAAAAATATGCGATCCGAACATTCGATATAACACATTCAATTTAAGTTTCGGGCGAAACTTTTATGTTTGTTGGGTGAAAATTGGAAAAATTAAGAGGGCAGTGGTATAGTGGAATGTAGTTACCCCTTTATTGGGGAAGAAAAAAATGGGAATTGAGTTTTGGCCTCGACAGATTGAAAAATTAAGCCGAAACTGAAGCGTTGACCGTGCAAATTAAATCAAAGGGAAGACGCATGACAATCTGTCTATCCCAATTTCTTGGCTAACGTTGTTAGAGGAGCAATCTAAGAGTGGAGTGCGTATGGGGCGTTATTCGATTTTGGTTTCTCTCTTAATTTAAATGAAAACTCGGATAATTACAACGATCGACTCGGCTCGGATATTAATTAAAGCGACGGTCGTCTATTAATGTAAATATCACAGTAAATTCGTATTATTAAAGCAGTTTAGGTAATTTAAACGAACTGGAAGCTTCTGCTTGTAAAAGGAAAAAGGCGAYGCGCTGCACTCGCTTTACTCGTGTAATTTACGTGTGCTATTTACATAAACTTAAACTACATAGTTCTTAATTTATTAAGAGCTTTCATAAAGCTTCCGTCGGGAACGCTTCACTGACAAGGTAAATTAAGAAGACGGAAATTTTGTAAAATCGAAAAATTCATACACACAACCACTTAAGGAAAATAAGCCGAGTTTGATGTTCATAAATGACCAAAGAAGTAAAACGTTTTAGTCAAACTTTCTAATCAATCTTGCCTAAAAGAAAAATAAATCAATATTACATGCATGTCACGTATGCCATTAAGTCAAAGTTTATTTATTTGCCGGAAAATTAAAAAACCCATTCATTGTCTTAATAAATCTATTTTATTTCTGTCACCCACTAACTTATATAGCCCATAACTCTAATGTCAGAAATGAAATTAATGTTTCAACGGAATTAGACTTCACGACATTTTTACAACTTTATTAAACTCAATTTAATTAAAAGAAATTGAAAATAGGAAGCAACAAAAATCAGTCACTGTCGACCAACTTGTAATATTTGAGGGTCCCCCTTCCCCGGTTATAGATAAGCTTGTCTTGTGTGTGGTTAAAGTTCCTGATAAATTTCTGGTGTCACATGTGTTACCAAAAATACGATATCATATATAATATGGTAGCATCCGCCATAATCTCAAGCTTATTTAATGCAAACGRAGGTTATAGTTGCCATAGCGACGTAACAAGGGACGCAATAGCAGGTGTACCACCGTAAAATTAAGAAAAGTATCAATATTTTGTTTAAATTCTAACCCTTCCCCATTACACTTTCATGCTTATTGCAAATGGCWRTCGGAATTATTCAGAAGGAGAGTCTCGGCGTGGAGATTGACGGCCAGCCGTGTTTCAGGAGTTTACAGAGCGGTAAGAATAAGGATTACTAAACAACGGGCGTCTTGGGAGCCGTTTCAGGAGCAACACATGTGTTTTTCTCTCGAAGGTGATGAGTATGAATCGTGTTGGGTTTTATAAAATATTAGACGGCAATTAAGAGAGTTGACGGGGAAAATCGATACAGTGCCATGTGTGGGGGTCGGAATGTAAACGTGTTAAATTGTTAAAATTCGTGGGGGAGCACGTTTTTCAATGCACTCCCTTTTGTAAGCTTAACGCGAAATGCTTCATCGGCAGGCAACTGATTTACATGTTTCGACAAGTGGAAGACGAAAACCGCTTTACATGTCCGGAAAAATTAAACGCTAAATGGCGAAATTCAGCCGCCAGGGCGGAAAATTCAAGCATGGATTTTCACAGTTGCTTGAGCAAAAAAAAAATTTTAAACCGTTTTTGAGTTGTATTCAATTTTTGATACTGATTCTAACCGGTATTTTTTTTTAAATTTGGATATAAAAGTTTGATAGTAAACGAGCCATATTGTATTGAAAATTATTAATCTGCTATTGATCGCCGAGCGTATTAAAAATTGTGGTCTGTTCACAACACACTCATTTCACCGCCAACTGTGAGGCTACATTTAAATAAACATCCGTTATTATAAAGGTTAAGATTATAAAAATGATACCAAATTTTGCTGGAAAATTCAACTTTTAGATATTTGTGTTTTAATGTTAATCACACTAAAATATTATATTGATGTGGCAATATTATTAATTATTATACAAGGTGAAGAAAAAAGTATGAAATCAAWCATTTTTTTTAATCATTTGCCTTTAGAAGGGGTATAAAAAATATGATCATATCTAGAGAATGAAATGTTTTTTGTTTTTGAGTTATGCGATTTTTTTCTAAAATGGCTATTATGAATTTTTTTTTCGAAAAAAGCTGAATAAAATGTAGGTATAGTTGTAATTCTTAGATTATAGTCTTAAAAAAAGTTTTTTAGTGGATTGCTATTTAAAAATATTAAAAATTTTGCCAAACTCAAAACCAAAAAAAAATTTGGAAAATATTTTTCACATTTTTATAGTATTTTATATTTTATCATTTAGATTTTTCAAAAAAGGTTTGCTTCTATACTTTTTGTTCACCTGTTCCTACCTGCAATCCAGAAATATCAAAATTATTCCCTCTGTAGTAAATTTAGAGTTTAGTGGTCCTTGAGCTCACGTGACCTGATTGATGCACAAAATTGTAACTTTTTTAAAATGTGATGGATAATTACAAGATTTTTGGTATTTTAAGATTACCAGCTCGAACAGAAATTTTCAAAAAATTTTGAAGTCTTCAGCATTAACTTTTCAATTTTTACATTTAAATACTTATCAAAATATTTATTTTTATCTGAAGATCTTTCTAGTTTGAACTAGTTACTACATTAGGGATCGTTTTAATAGTTATTTACAAATTCACACCATTTTGAAAATAAACATGATTTTCCTTTCTCTAAAAACTTACTCTGTTGGTTTTCTACTTATTTTGAAAAATTAAATGTAAAATATGATAATGAATATAGAAAAATTGTATTGTATTGTAAAATACTATAAAATCAAATAGAAAGCTTTTCTCATTTTTAAATTACAAGCAGTTTTATACACATTTCTGTAAGTTTGCGTTTAAAAAATCAACATTTCTCTCTTTTTCTATTAAAATTTTATAAATATTTTTTTCATTTTTTTCCTTATTGTATGAAGAGCTATACAGTATTTTTTGTTTATACTTAAGTAGTAAATAATAGTATATTATATGACAATGTAGAGAAGAGATTTTTATGGCCAAGCTGTTTAAATAATAAATGCGAGGCTATAAAATTTTTCTCTACCGTGGTTAATATAACATTTTTTTCACTACTAGCACATTTATTACCCAAAAATCCAACGGTGAAAAATATAATCTTATTAATAAAATGTTGCCTCAGAGGTAACATGCCGTAGTTCCTGACTGCTATTTTTGTTAATTTTCTATTACCTACAGTAATTATTTACTTACCTGAGTTATTAACTTAAGTTGGAAGTATTTTCTCGAGTACCTATTTTTTATTCTTATCGTAAATGAGGTTATGTCATTTTTGTACTTCTGCATATAGATACACAATTTTCTAACTACATAATATAAAATATTTGTTAAATTAACAATGAAACTGCAAAGAAAATAGAAAGAAGTTCAAATTTGCCCTATTACGGGTAGTATTCCAACATGAAATAAACTCATTTGTTGTTTTGACAGTTTTGACTAGACAGAAAAATCAGATTTGGGGTTGGATGTTTTAAAAGAGGATGTTTAAGGCATTTTTATTTAATATTGATTTAATTTCATCTCGAAATACTTCCGTTAGTACTTGTGATGGTAATAGTTTCCAATAATAATAATAATACAGATATATACACCTGCATTATAGCTCTTGGTCTATAATGAAAATGATTATTCACTATTAGAAGAAAAAAATAACTTGACAATTATAAAAGTAAAAATTTTGAATACAACCTAAAGCCAAATAGAAAATCTTTTTTATTTTTTTTGCAAAATTTACCACCAAACAACCGGCTTTAAATTTAGCAATGTCGTGGCATACAGTTTATTAAATTTCAAATTGAGTAAAACAAAATGAAATACATAGACGAAAATTTAGTCACTCGTCTAACTATGAATTTGCAAAGCTTTTTTTGGTAGTCTTCCGTCGTCTCGCCAAATTTAATGTTCCTTTTAGCTGTAAATCCCCGAAAGTTGAACTCCCTTCCCGGCGATTTTTGTTTCGAATCCTAAATCCCGCATCTATATCTGTAAGTTATGCCACCTTAGCTGGAAGAACGCGTTTCGCATGAAAAATATTCACATATTAAGATGCTATCTGTGGAAACCGATACAGATAGGGGAGAGTGTAGCGTTCCATGAATGCAAAGTAGGGTTTCGGAGTCGGCCGCCGATGGCCGTATTGCGTTTGATATTGTAATTAGTTTCGACCTGTGCAACATTTCGGTGGTTGTAAAAAGGAAAACGACCGGAGATGAATGTGTCGAGTGCGAACGCCCGATAGGAGACATAAAATACAAGGATTATCATTGGACAGTTTCGCTTCAGTGACCCTTCATCCCCCGGTGTTGTTTTATTAAATTGATCAGACGAGGGGGAAGTTTCAGGAGCGTCTGGAGGTGTGAAACGAAAAGAAAACTTTTCCTTTAACGATTCTAGCGTTTGTTTTAATTAGAGTAATTATCAAATATTAAAAAAGTTTCTCTAGTACGTAATTCCATTTAATTTTTTCTCCGAAAGTTACATTAAGTTTCCCCGTTTTCACCTGGCAAAAGTGCAACTGCACAGTAATGGTGCTCCAGAGACTCGCAAGAAATTCACATTTCTGTCAAAATTTAAAAATCTCGCATAATTGAATGAAACTAATTCACCGCTCGAGTTTATTTAACTTATCTCTCAAACAATTAATTTAGAGCTAAAGTCGAGTTTCGCCGTTTAAATGAGACTCTTCAATCCCATTGAACGCGTCCTATTCAGACGAGAAAATGCTGAGGAAACATATGTAGCGCCTCAGGCGTTCTCCAGATTTCCTTATTTCCCGTTAGAATTGTCTCGAGCTAGATTGATTTATTTATGRATTTGCAAGACTGGAAAATTCTCAGACTGTTTAAGGTCGCATCATTAAATTTATCAGATGGAATGGAACTGTCTGGACGAGGATATATTTCAGCGTTTAGTCCCTCCAAATCGTAAATTAGTTAACGGAGAGCTGAGATTGCAGGTTCGGATAGATCAGATTCTTGCTTCTCGCTTTAATGCAACTTCAATTTTTGATCCCCAAAAGGGTGCAAAGAACGCTTTCTTCATACATTTTTAATCAAAGTGCAAAATCTCAAGATAAAAACAATTATTCCGACGGATTTGCCGTTTCTAAACTAAAATATGAACACTTTTGTCATCAAGAATCTTGTTGAAAGAGTAAAATAACAAAAATCAAGCTTAAACACTTTTAATTTAGCTTGTCTTAAAAACTTGCTAAGTTTTTAGCAAAATCTTATTTATTCTTGTTACACCAGTCAAAAACTGACGAAAAAATATTATAGTTATTTAAAAACTCTAGACTGTATTGTATCTTTTGAAGCTCTAAAAAAGATACAAAAAAATCTTTCTTCATACATTTTTAATTAAAGTGCAAAATTTTATGTTAACAGGAATTATCCCGGCGCATCCACTATTTTTAAACAAATGTATAAAACGTACTAATTTTGCTTAATATAAATAAAATACCAAAAACCAAACCCAAAGACAATTTTTAAATTGTTTTGTTTACTTTTAAATTAGTTTTTCTTAAAAACGGGCTTAGTTTTTTGCAAAATCTTACCTATTTTTATCACAAACCAATATAAAATTAACGAAAAAATTTTGTAGTTACTTCAAGATTCAGAAATTGGATTGTATATGATTCTAAAAGGGTTTAATAACAAAGAATTTTCTGTATAAATTTTTAATTATAGCAATTTTTTTTTAAAAAACTATTAACCCGGCGCGTCCACCATTTTTACATTATTATATGTGGAAACCTGAAGCATTTTTCAAAAACTAATTTCAAACACGTTTCTTTTCGAATTATTTCGTTTACTTTTAATTAACTTTTTCTTAGAAATTGGCTTAGTTTTCAGCAAAATTCTGTTCATTTTTATTAAAAATCAATAAAAATTGTCAATAAAATTAAACCAGTCAAAAACTGACGAAAAAATATTCTAGTTATTTAAAAACTCTAGACTATGTTGTATCTTTTAAAGCTCTAAAAAAAGATACAAAAAAATCTTTCTTCATACATTTTTAATTAAAGTGCAAAATTTTATGTTAACAGCAATTATCCCGACGCATCTACCATTTTTAAACAAATGTATAAAACGTACTAATTTTGTTTAATATAAAATACTAAAAAACAAACCCAAAGGCAATTGTTTTGTTTACTTTTAAATCAGTTTTTCTTAGAAACGGGCTTAGTTTTTTGAAAAATCTTATCTATTTTTATCACAAACCAATATAAAATTGTCGAAAAAATTTTGTAGTTACTTCAAGATTTAGAAATTGGATTGTATATGACCTAAATTATCTCGTTTCTGTATACATTTTTAATTATAGCAAAAAAAATTTTTTTTATTAATTAACCCGGCGCATCCACCATTTTTACATTATTATATGTGGAAAGCTTTTAGAGCATTTTTCAAAAACTAGCTTCAAACACATTTTTTTTTAATTATCTCGTTTACTTTTAATTAACTTTAATTGGCTTAGTTATTAGCAAAATCCTGTTCACTTTTATGAAAAATCAATCAAAAATTGAAAATATTGTAGTTATCTTTCTTTTCTCCGCAAAGTTTGCAGTGTTTAAGTATCATTTTGTGAATTTTGTTTTAAATTTCGATTTTACATTTTATACATTTAGCAAATTAAATTAAAAATCCTGTTTTTGATGTTTTCGCTGCATATTTTTTGATATTTCAAGTTGGTTTGTCGGTATTCGCGGATTAATTTAGTTTGGTCGGTGTTGAGCTTTGAGTCCCCGGAGCTTAGCGGTTAAACTTTGTTGCCTTATCATAGTTATGAACTTCTTTAATTTATAATGTTCGAACAATAGTAGAACTTTAGGCACTAGTAGTTAAGTTTTTCAATTTACGAGTATTGATAAAAATTAAAGTTTACAAACTTTGTGACATTTCGAGGCGAACAAACGGCACAATTTGCTTTTAATCGAATCTGAATAAGTTGTAATTAAGAATTGGTAAAAAGATTCCCGAGAGTAAAGCCATTTTCATATAATAACGAGCTTTTTCTCGAGCATAAATTAGATCAGTTCAAGTGAAAGCTTATCCGGTTTCAGGCAAATTCCTGAAATTATAATGAAAAAAGTAACTCACAGTTTTAAATGCTACAACATCAAAGATGTTTTTCATGAAATTAATAATTCAGAGCGGGGAGGAAAAAGCTCGTTTTTTCAGTATATCAGCGTTTTTCAAGCGTAAAAGAATCAGATGATAATATTTATTTTCTTGTTGGGCATAAATTAGATCAGAGTGATAGAGTTTTAGGAGACCAAAAAATGCAAAGCTTTGTTAAGCTGAAAATATTTTCATGACTCTAATAAATAGAAAAAAGCTCGTTAATCGAAGCTAAAGCTCGCGCCTTATTGATTAGATTTACGCTAGAGCTTTCCAAGTTAAGCTCTTAATACATTCGACAAAGATAACGATCGATTGGTGGGAGTTTTTTGTAAAAATTGACAAGTAGCAGTGAGCTTTTCATGTGGAGTAGGTTTGATTAGTTCGCAACTGAAATAAAACGAGCGATGAAAAATGAAGAGCTCTTGGTAGTTTTAACGACATGTATAGACTTTAAAAGAAAATTCTCGACGTAATAAGCTTTTACTGAAAGTAGCTTATCATTTTTCAGCCCAAGTAGCGTTTTGTTTCGAAACAGTTTAATGATTTTTTGATGATAGGATGAAATCCATAAATCAGGATATTTTTTAATTCATTAATTTAATGATTATGGACTCGTTTACAGTCCAACGTGAATTAAAGCTCACGGGAGATTAAATAGATCGCGTGCTCGACTGAAATGGCAAAAATTGATTTTAATGTCGATGAAATTCTGGATTTTGTTCAATATTGACTAGTTTGTTTTATTACTTGTTTACTGAGTTAGGGGGAAACTTTTACAATTAAGCACATAAAACCTTGATTAAACCTTTAATTAAGTCCCATTTTTGTGATTTGGGACATGTGAAAACTGTAATTGGGTGAAATATGGGCTAGGCAAAGACCAGGAGCTTAATTTCCGTTTAAGATATTGCACAAGTCCTTTCTAGGGCTAGAACTTGGAAWCATAAATATGTCGAGTAACTACAATGTATGTTGAAATTTGTGTAACACTAAATGGACCCAAAATTTCATTAAGGAAGACAAACATAAAGTTGTGGATGAAATAATTGTAAATACGGCCATAATTGAAGTAGAGCTTTTATGAATGTAATTAGAGTTTCCGGAAATGGGATGTAAAGCACAACATGGGCTTTTCCCGTCGATATTGATTACTTTTAGAAGAATAAAGCTCGTTTTTGAGTTAAAACTGGATTGAATTAGTGTAGGAAAAATCTGGTTAGGAGATGACAGGGTCGATACCCGAAATCGCGTCATATTGCGTGCAATGCGTATTCAGCTCACGCATCTTCGTCTAGGGGGGCCCTCTAATGTCCAGGATCAACTTACAATCATATTAAACCCATTACTCGAAGGAGCGCGGCTATAAGTCTGGATTTGCACCGGGCTGTGTAAGGTACGACGTCCTTGTTTTGCATTCAAAATGTGTGCAACGACGTTGTCGAAAAGATAAGGTTAAGGAGAATCTCCGTTATTAATATTTGAATATTTCGTCAATTAGGGAAGTTTTTGATGGGGGATATAAACCGGAGTTGTTTCAGGAAGCTCCAAGTTAACATAAATATCAGTGTTTGAATTATAAAACGGCTTCGATTTAAATAAATGGATTAAGAGGGGGATTACACAGTCGAGAGATCATAGAAACTTTTTCTTCATTACACCAAAATAAAACAAATTACACTTCGACGAATTAATTTCTATCAGTGCAGTCGAGTACGATCCTAATTGATGCAGAAGCAGACAGGGAAAAGGCCAGAAATCATGGAAATGCAAGGAAAGGGTTGGCGAAATCCGAGCTCCTACCTTCATTAGCTCTCACAACAAATAGTTAGATCGCCGGATTTTAATTAAATCAACCGGTTTGAGATTAATTGTGAAAACGAAGAAAAAACACTAGTCTGAGGCAAAATGAACAATGAGACGGCGTATCGTCCAGTTTAAGCCTGTTGAGGACACGCACTTGAACGGGAAGGTAAAGGGCACAAAAGAGATTAATCCGCAGGGATTAACATCGGACCGGTTAGGGATGACCCTTCGCGTCAGGAGTCGCATGAATTTAACTACATGCCATTTATTCCGGAACGGCTATGCTAATATTCACTTTATATGCAAAAGCTGAGAGGTTAATCGGGACAATTATCGAAAAACGGGAAAAATGGGGATTTTGGTGCGACCACAAAAAGAAAGGTTGCATAAGGGCCACCAAATTTTAAATTAACAATATAGAAAGAATAATTATGCAAACTCAACATTTTTGAAATTGAAATAGCATGAAATCAATTTTTTCAAGAATAAAACCTTTGATTTTAAAAATAGTATGGAGTAAAAGTGACAGTTTACGTGACGAAGCCGAACGTAGTGAGGCAAATAATTCATCTAAGTAGCATAAACTCACTTTTACTCCAAATAACCTACACTAGTTTATACGCAAATATATTCTAATCGAGAGGAAAGAGCAACACTATAATTAGCAACTAAATGAATAAAATAATCAGGATGCTTTGTAAGTAATGAAATCATAACAACGCTTATAAACAAGGGGCCGATGACTTGAAAAAAATGTGTACAACTAATTTCAATTCCAAAATTTTTTTATCGAAATTCCAGTAATTCCACCAAAATATCAGTAATTCCAAAAAAATTGCAGTAATTTTAATAATCTATCGTAATTCCATTTTTTTTTCAGTTTAATTTAATTCCAAATTAATTCCAGTAGTTCGAACTTAATTACTGTAATTCCAACTTAATTTCCGTAATTTCAAAATAATTCCTGTAATTCCAAATTAAATCGTTCTAAGAAATTCTACTTAATTTTTAAAAGAAATTATACACGTTATAAGTGCCCCAGAAGTACAGCGCGCGCAGCGCGCTCAAAGAATTTCAGCAATTCCAAAAATAATTCCAGCAATTCCAAAAATAATTCTAGCAATTTCAAAAAGAATTCCGATACTTCCAAAAAGAAAAACCAACAATTGCAAAAAGAATTTCAATCATTCCAAAAAGAATTTCAGCAATTCCACAAAAATTCCAATAATTCACATATAATTCTAGTAATTCACAAGTAATTTCTGTAATTCCAAACAATCCAAAAATAATTTCAATAATTCCAAATATTTCCAAATAATGCCAAGCAATTTCCGATTGAATTCTAAAAATTTGTACAACTAATTCTAGGGTGAACCGTGTCTCGCTTTAAAATTTAAAAATTTTGAAAGTGTTTATTAAATTAACTACTACATGACTAGTGCAGTTAGTAGTGCAAAGTCTACAATCTACCCACCCACATTTTACCCACATGGTAAAAGTAAAAACGCTTAGGAGCAAAAATAGAATTTTTACTTCATGACTGAAAAGTAAAACATGTGACACATAGTCATTAAAGTGGTCACTTTTGCAAATAAAGTAGTTTTTTTAAGTAAAACTTTAAAAAATACACTCTATACTAAAATCATATTCTTGGAATTAGTGAACAACGTTTCTTATAATTGTAAATTGTAAAATGAAGTGCTGAGATCTTAAAAAAATTGCAGATAAAAAGCAATATTTTAATATAATTCCAAGAATTTGAAAATTGAAGTTGAAGATCTTGGGTTTTACAAAGATTTTCATTTTTAAGTGTATAGTAAATTTATCTGTTCAAAAATCAGAAATTATAAAAATCAATTATAAAAAATTGATTAAATACACTCAATAAGATATTTAATTCCTTGTAAAACTTTGAAAAATAAACTGTTTTAAGTTTTTGTTAAGATTTTTATCTCTTAACGTTTTTTTTCCAAAAAGTGTTTTTTAGTAACCTCTCTTAATACAAAAAGAGCGAAATGTTTATTTTTTTATACATAAACATAGGGAAAAGTTTAATTTGTCAGTTTGTAAGTTTACATTTTTCGAATTTTACAAAGTGTTTAATTTTTGTCACGGTTTCGAGCTGTTATCTTTGTCTTCGTCACCCTCGCCGATTACCCACCAAATCGTATGAGATCCGGGTTGATTTCTCAATGCGAAGCTCTATATTAGTTTAATTAAAACGTACAATAGAGACAATGCTTTATTATTCATCGTATTGTGAGTACAGGAATACCAACCCGCACTTGTCTAGACTAAAATTCCCCCGACACCATTCCCAATTTGTCCTGGAAAGGGTTAAAAACGTCCAGGTATTCGTTCCGCGTCGCATAATTAAGTCCCCTCACTAGTCCATCATTTCCAATGCTATCTATTACACTCATTAATATTTTAATTAAAAACGACTTGAAAATATTGAAATTCCATCGTCCTCCACCTTGTTATAAAACTGTTATTTTTTGGTCGGGAGAAAAATTCCGGCGTGCCTTTTCCATACCTGGGGAGTGAACAGATATTTGATTAAAACATTCCCGGAATTTTCCGGTTCGGTTCAATCGACGTATGTATTGCGAATAGCTAATGTTTCCCATCGAATAGTTGGCCGAAACTTTGCTGTAAATCGTCTGAAATCGTGCAGATATGAGCCGAGTCTTGTATAAATCAACTGAAAAATAATATCGTTTCAACATTAGTTTCGCGAAACTTTACCAATAAACAACGTGGGGAGAGATGGAACCACACAGTCGAAGAAAACATTAAATAAATGAGACGTACGAATGTACGCTTTTTAATCCGGATTTAATTTAGATTCGGACATCGAGTTAACGAATTCGGGATTTTAGCCGCAAACTTTTGCGATTCG
This sequence comes from Tribolium madens, assembly GCF_015345945.1. NCBI lineage: Eukaryota > Metazoa > Arthropoda > Insecta > Coleoptera > Tenebrionidae > Tribolium > Tribolium madens. The sequence goes on along the minus strand of NW_025400984.1, from coordinate 4,196,489 downwards.
TGACGTGAGCTACATCGGGAATTACAGGAGAAGTTTGCCGACGAACAAGAACGTCGAAGCTCAAAAATAGACAACTAATAACACGACGAAAGCTATTATTCTTCACTCGAGGATGGAATTTCAACAGTACTAGGAAATTGTTGATGAGATTCCTAATTACTTGCAAGTGCTGTTTGCTACACTGATCAGAAGAAAGTCGACAATAGTGCAGTTCTGGGAAAACACGATTAAGACTATACAAGGTGATTCTTTTAGAGCCTACATTAGAAACTTTTTAACTTCTAATGCAGATAATAATTTGAAACTTTGTACACAACCCAAGTCGACTAGTCTAAGTTCAATTAAATTATTTTCAAAATGGCTGAACTTCCGGAACTACGAGAAATTGGCGCCAACTTTGAAATTTTAAATGGTACCCACTTAATTTTATTGCATTGTTGAATTCTCCTCTTTAAACTAAGTAAAATGTTTCTAGTTGTTAGTACCTATCTGTCATAGTTTTTGACATATGTCAATTTTTTGGTCAAAATTTTCACTTGCAGGGGTTCATTCAAAACATCACAGCTCTTGAACCCTTTGCGATAAGTGAATATTTTTTTTTGCATGCGATAACCAAAGGTTCGAAAAGTTTTCTAGAATTTTCAAAATTGTCAACTGTCAAATTGCAAGGCTAGTATAATTTTTTGAAAATGATCGTTACCAAACAGCTATAACTCAGTTTTTTCAAATGAAATGACTCTATTTTCTCAACGGCAATCAAAAGTACATTAATTTGTAGAGGGACTTTTATCAACATGTCCTATACCTATCTCTTACAGTTTTTGAAATAATCACGAAAAACATGTTACAATTTTTATTTTTATAGTTAATCACATTGGCTTTGAAAAAATACAATAAAGATATACCATAATTAATATAGATGTTCGATATGTTTACCATTTTCAAACAGTCCAAAATTCGATGGTGAGCTGATTTGAGTGGCTTCCATTATTTCATTTGGTTGAAGATTATTAAATGCCGTCTCAATCCTTGCCTCAATTCTTCATAATTCCGGATGGGTATTGTGTAGACTAATAAATCTTTAGTTCGTCTTGATCATTTTCCAAAGCCTACGTGATTTACTATAAAAATAAAAAACAAAAACATGTTTTTCGTGATTATTTTAGAAACTGTAAGAGATGGGTATAGGACATGTTGATAAAAGTCCTTCTAGAAATCGATGTACTTTTGCTTGCCGTTGAGAAAATGGGGTCATTTTATTTGAAAAAACTGAGTTATAGCTGTTTGTTAAATATCATTTTCAAAAAATCATATAAGCTTTGCAATTTGACAGTTGACAATTTTGAAAATTTTAGGAAACTCTTCGGACGTTTGGTTATCGAATGCAAAAAAAATTATTGACTTATCGCAAACGGTTCAAGAGCTGTGATGTTTTTAATAAACCTCTGCAAATGAAAATTTTGAGCAAAAAATTGACATATGTCAAAAACTATGACAGATAAGATCTAATAACGCCAATTTCTCGTAGTTCCGGAAGTTCAGCCATTTTTAAAATAATTTAATTGAACTTAGACTGGTCGATTTGAGATGTGTAGCAAATTTTAAATTTATATCTGCATTAGAAGTTAAAAAGTTTCTAATATAGGCCCTAAAAGAATCACCTTGTATAATTACAATAGAAACTCGATAAATTGAAACTCAGTGTCTCAAAATTTTGATAAGTCGAAGTGATTGACTGGTCTCGAGCATTCACTAATATAAATTAATAGCATTTGTGAATTTCTACCTAAATTTTATAAAAACAGGCAAAAATGACGCCATCTTGCCATTTTCTACGTCTTCTAAATCTAGCATCTAAAAACCTATTTTTCAATTTTCAATACAGGGTGTACCTTTACTAAATAAGTGTAAAAAACATATTCAAGATCATCAGTATCATTAAATAGGCATAAAAAACGTCAAATGTCCAAAAATAAATGACAAAATTTTTTGACAGAAAGAATTTTTAAACATTTTTTTAGCACTCTGAGGGACTACCAAATTACTCCCTTTCAAGGAGGTGCGCAACTTTCCGGACACCCAGTATATTATAGTTTTAGCAAAATTTTCCAAATTTTTTGACTTTTGTGGTCAAAACTCTCTTAAATTCATAAAAAATAGCGCATTAGACTTTAGAATAAAATGAAAACCACTAAACTAAATAAGATACAAAGATTAAAGAACACCTGAAAAAGTATGTTTTTTTATCAAGAAATCCAATAAAGCCTCAATAAACACACTTTTCACTTGAAAAATACAAAAAATCTAAATTTGTGAGAAATGTCAAGAAAATTTCAATTGGGAACTTGAAAAATAGTGAAAACGCCTGAAAAGTTCGAGTTACACAAAACTATAAAACTTAAAATTTGTAAGCCCGACTTTGCAGATTGAGAAATCTGCAAAACATAAATGAAAACTTATAAAACAATGAAAAACCTAAAAATTAGCTTTTGATCGAAATAAAAACCTTAAAATACAAATCAACCAATGCAAAGACCTGAAGAGCTTAAAAAATTCAAACTTAGGAAAACAGTCAAAAACTCAGCTAACTGAAACTCTAAAAACTGAAAAATTTAACTAGTCAGTAGTTAAGTTAAAAAAATTAGGGCAAAACTTTAATGAATTACCTAAACATTAATAAGACACATTTTTAAAAAAAAAAACGCACTAAATCAAGAAAAATTAAGACATTTTCAAAACTAATTTTGCAATTTTCGGTCTTGTTTTGGCAAAATTTTGTGACTTTTGCAATAAAAACTCTTCAATTCATAAAAAATAACGCACTTTAGACCAAATTTCAAAATTTTATCAAAAAGTTTTCATATTGAGTAAGTTTCTAGGTAAAATTTATAAAAACAGTCAAAAATGACACGTTTTCAGATTTGGTGTTACAATTTTCTACTTTATTCTGACTAAATGTTTTGAATTTTATGAGTTTCTCGTTGATAAACACTCTTAAAATTCATAGAAAATAACGCATTTTTAATCTAATTTCACAACTTTTAACTTTGTTTTGACAAAAAAGGTTTTTAAATCTAGCAAAAGAAGCAAAAATAATGCACCTGAGAACGCATTTTTCTATTTTCAATATAATTTTAGCAAAATATTCCATTATTTTATGGCTTTTGCGGTAAAGAAAAAACTCTTTCAAATTCTCCAAAAAAGCGCATTAAATATTAGAACAAAATGAAAACCACTAAACTAACCACGATAAAAATTAGAGAATACCTAAAAAACTCAGTTAACTGCAATTCTAAAAACTAAAAATTTTTAATAATCACAAGTTAGAAGTTTTAAAAAATTCAAGCGAAACAATAATGAGATCCGAAATTTCATATTTTTACCATTAATGCTTCAGTTTAGTAAATATGAAATTTTAACAAAAACGAACACTGCAGAAGACAAAAGAGCCTCCTGTTGGTATCTAATAACAAGCAGCAGTTGTACATAATTACCGCTTTATTGAGTAAAATTTTGTAAAACCCCAAACTCTCAACAAAGCAATTTGTTCGCCAATGGCCTCTATACTCCAAACCCTTATGATGTACCTCAAATAGTTTATTACTCTCTACATTAAAGCCATTTGATTTCATCCCTTGTTCGCCACCCCATGAAAACCAATTTTGAAATAATCATTTGTAAATTTCGTGTAGGGTAACTTATCTCAATTCCACACGCTGAAAAACGCTGAAAATAAATAATTCGTAACTGGTTGTTACAATGTTGGCAACGTTTTACGAGGATAATTACAGGAAGAGCGTTGAGTGTTGGGAACAGAAGGTTATACAGTCTGGCAAGTCGGGCGTCGTTGAGAGTCCTTGGCGCCGAGACGCCATGAAACATTGGGGCACTAACAGCCCTCCAGCTGTTTATTGCTTCGGAAACAACCGTAGATACCGACATTGCGACAGATACAATATCTGTTACTTTGTATCGGGGGTGGAAAGATGATAATCTGGTCAAGAAAAGTTGAGGACTTAAATCGGAATCGTAAGGGGGCAAATTTTGGCAATAAATAAGAAGCTTTTTGCGAACCCAACCCTTGTTTTTCCACTAAAGTGGTGAAAAATGTCTCCTTTTTGCGAAAATTGATAAAACAATACTTTCGCTTCGCAATAAAATAACTTTCTTCTTTCCGGGTGAGAAACACCGGTTTTTATTAGTTTCTAATACAAGAAAAATGTCGTTAGGAGATGATACATCTCCCCGAAAGTGCGAGGGCTGTTCTTTCCCATCTAGTGTTTATTTCTCAATCACCTCGACCAATATCTGGAAGACATTTGTCATAGCTCGTGGACATTCCAATAATCGGTTCGGCTTTTGTGATTTACTGTCTGAAAATATTTCGCTTGTTAATCGAACCTAAAGTTGGATTTATGTAAGAAATAACTCTTCCGTGGTCGTCGCTTTGTTCATTTGTTATTCATTTCGACGTCGAGAGACGAGATTAAATTTGAATTTATCAAATGTGTTTAAGTGCAAGTCTCGAGGGCGACGTTAATTCTGCATTGCGACGCCAGCTCTTTTTGCCATTTTTCAATGAAAATACGTGACGTTTTGGAAAACACAATTCAAACGTTATTTGATTTAGAGTAACATGTCAGTAACAGTCTTTTGATCCATGAACCAGTTGTAAACAAGTCCATTTCGTTGCAGATTGCATTACTGATATCTACGAACGATAAAATGAATGTCCGTTCCAAATATTCATTCTTTTTCGGCGATTTCAGACGAGATTCAATCTACTGAGCGCAAATCTAATACAAGAAATAACCATAGATTCGACTGAGTTTCCACGATTTTGATTTGCTCGTGTTTTGGCTTTCCGCTTCGTCATAGAATTTGTATTGAGTGTTTCACGGTTTTTATTTACTTACTTACTCCCAATTAGAAGAAAAAAATCAGAAATCTCTCGTATCTTCAATTTTAATAAAGAGCATAATAACAAGTCGCGAACATTTTAAATTTCATGTTTTGTACATTTCAGATTTTTGCTATTGATCTGTATTTTGAGAGTGTTATTTCAAATGAAAGCTAAGTATTATTCAGGATTTATATTTGGTTTGCGTTTTACAGATTTTTCAGTCCGAAGTTTAGAAAGTCAAACACGAATTTTTAAGTTTTACAATGCAATGTAATTGGAAGATTTCAGGTTTTTCCGTTAAAAAAACGTGTTTCAAGTTCTCAAGTTTAGTTTCATATTTTTAAGATTTTCTCCGTTTATTAATTTTTTTGGTTCAAATTTTCCTTTATCAGATGTCGTTAAAATTTTTATCTCGTTTAATTTTTAGTTTTCAGGTTATTCAATTCGAATACAATGCCGTCTTTCAGCTCTTAATTTAGGCCGATAATCTTCTTCAGATTTTTTAGATAACATTATTTATGCTTTTCAGATTTTTTTCAATTTTAAATTTATTTCAATTTTTCATGTTTAGAGTTTGTTTGTTTCGTTTAGCGTTTTTTTGTTTGTTCTTTTATTTTTGTACACAAAAATTGCGTTACTAATTAATAAATTTATCTTATTTCTCAATCAGGTTAAATTTAATGTGGATTTTTCATTTTAGAGTTGTTTCTTGAACTTTTTAAGTTTTTTTAAATGTAGAAGTCTCAAAAATGAGTTTATTGGGGTTTCATTAGATTTATTGATTAAAAAATGTTTTAGTTTTTTGGTTTTTGACTAAACTTATTATCTTGTTTAGTTTAGTGATTTCGTTTTATTCAGATCGAATACGATCGCAGTTTCCATTTTTTTAAATTCTGAGTTAGTATATTTTTTAGGTTTTTTGACTAAGTTTATTTGTGCTTTTCAGGTCTGTTAAAACTTTCTACGTTTACAAACAAAAACATATACAAGGTGTCCCAATGAAAAGCTACAACGAATATCTCAGAGACTAAAAAGACTTTGCAAAAACACCAAAACAAATCAATTTTGTTTCCGAGGGGGACATTTTTTGACGTAATTTTTAAATCATCCCCAGTAACTTTTTAACCCCCACACACCCCAACTTTAAAAATTTAAATAGCACTACCCTACTTGTGGCACATCAAATGAATGCTATTTTAACAAGCTTTTTAAAACTTTCCACCAAAATTGAATTAGATCCATTCATGAGATACAGGGTGTTCTAATAAAAACAAACCAGAAAGAATTTGCAAAAAAACGAAACAGGTTAATTTTGTTTTTAAAAAAGACAGAGATTTTTTGACACAATTGGCACCTCCACTAATCCTTTAACTTTTCCCACCTCAATTTCGGAATTTCAATCATTTGCGACAGATCAAATAAAAGTGTTTTTGAAATGTTCTTTGAACCTTTATTCTAAAGTTGAATGGGATTATCTATTTTTAAAATATTCGCAAAAGATAATGTTTTTAATTAGTAATTACTTCTAAACTATTAAAATAAATTATAAGAAACTTACTAATATTGTTATAAGTATTATTGAAGCTGTAACAAACTTATTTTTATTTCTTTATTTTATTGTACTAAAGGACAGGGGGTAATAAGGTTTCTTATAATTTAATGTAAGTACCTAAAAAATAGCAATATAGTTCTTAAGATCCTTTGTACATACTGACTGCTGAAAGATTAATTTTTTTACCGATATTTTATGAATGTATAAAAATCATTTCATTTTGGAAAAAGCTTTTAAAGAACATTTTTCATTTTTTGCATCACTAGTGGTTAGTGCTATTTGACATTTTAGAGTTAAGTGGGATAGAGAGGTTAAAGGGTTAAAAATTACGTCAAAAAATGTCCCCCTTGGAAACAAAATTGACCTGTTTCGGTGTTTTTGCAAAGTTTTTTTAGTTTCTGGGGTGGCTCGTTTTCATTGGGACACCCAATAATATTTTACTTATTAATTTTAGACAATGTCAAAAGAATTCAAGTGGTCATTTTTTTAAATTTAAGCATTGCTTTAAGAAATTTTTAAATGTTTTTTTGCAAGTCTAGAAATTTTTTAATCCGGGACATCTGACACTTTCTTAGTCTCCCCAACTGCCTTTTGTAGCACGATGTTTTGAAACGTCTCGATTGGCATTTTTACTACTAAATTTAAACATTTCCTTAAGAATTTTTCTTCTTTTGAAAATCAAAAAGTCACACACTTTCTTTTTACTTCAAGCCAAAGTAATCCAAAGTAACCCGAAGTGGCCTAAAGTGACCTGAACCGACCTGAAGCTACTCGAAGTGACCCAAACATTATTTTCTACTATTTAAAAGACACTTTACTAAATAAAAATAAAACTCTTAATCAAATTTATTGTATTTCAGATTGTATTTTTTGATTTTTGCATTATGGAAGTATGCGTTTTTAAATTAAAAAATTCAGTTTTGAATTTTTTTACAACCCCTCTTTGCGTCACTTGACACTCCTAATTACCCCGCTTCCTCCCTTTTTTCCCCATTTTTGACGTAAATTGTCGCCATCTAGATTAGATTCCTAACTGGTGATGCAGCTAGCTGAGTTTTTAATTGTTTTTTTTAGATTTCTCCACTAAACTTGCATTTTTCTAACTTTTTTTTCTAGGTTTTTAAGTTAGAATGAGTTTTTTTACTTCAATAGTTATTTATTTCTTTTAAAAACAAGAAATAAGTGACTAAGTTATCTTATTTCTTAGTCAAGTCAGGTCAAGTAAGGTTTTTCACTAAACTTGAGTTTTTCTAATTTCTTTTCCAGGTTTTTAAGCCAGAAAAATGTTTTTTACTTAAATATTCTAATGTGGGTTATTTTCAATGAATTAAATAGAGTTTCTTTATTGCAGAAGTCACAAAATTTTATGTATTTTGACAGACAGAAAATAGCAAAACTAATTCCGAAGTTTTAACTGATTTAGCACGCTTTTTTAAAGAAAATTTATATGAAAAATGTGTTATTTAGGAGTGTTTACTCTAACTAATAATAATAACTTTATTTAACGGTAATATCCTTTACATTAAGTAATGATAAAATTATAATAGAAAACAAATCACATATAAACATAATTAAAGAATACTAAATGACTAACTCAACGAAACTTTTAGAAAACGCTTGAAACTATTAAAGGATGATTTAAAATTAAAAAAGTCCAAGTTGACACAAATTGTTACAAATTCTTAAAAGAGTAAACAGATAATTATTGTGTGCAAACGAAATTTTGAATAATTGGTTTATCTTATTTCTCAGTCAAGTCAGGTCAAGTAAAGTTTTTCACTAAACTTGAGTTTTTCTAATTTCTTTTCCAGATTTTTAGGCCAGAAAGATGTTTTTTACTTAAATATTTTAAAGTGGGTTATTTTCAATGTTGCAAAAGTTGCAAAATTTGATACTTATATCTATTTTGCTAAAACAAATCTGAAAGTAGCAAAATTAGTTCAAGCCAAAGTAATCCAAACATTATTTTTTACAATCTAAAAGACACTTTACTAAATAAAAATGAAACTACTAATCAAATATATTGTATTTCTTGAACCCATTTCTGGATTTTTATCAAACGTTTTTAAATTAAAAATTCCAGTTTAGAATTTTTTACAACCCCTCTTTGCGTCACTTGACACTCCTAATTACCCCGCTTCCTCCCTTTTTTCCCCATCTTTGGCGTAAATTGTCGCCGTCTAGATTAGATTCCTAAGTCGAGAAAATAGACTGCGGCCCTAATCCTGCATGGACGACCCTTCCGTCTGAAATATCATCGGCTATCAGGTCCAGCAGCCGATTAGTTAGCTGATCTCGCAGCTTATGACGTGCTTAACCTAATCCTCCTAATTACAGAGAAACTAACCATTTTTCTTTCATTCCAGCCTACCACCACACCAGCCAACAACCACCCCGAATCACCGAACACCCAGTAGACACGACAGTGGCCCGACACGAACCTGCCACTCTCAACTGTCACGCTTCCGGTGAACCGGAACCCACCATCACCTGGTTCAAAGACGGAATGACGTTGAGGACGGCACCGCAGGATGCAAGATCGCATCGAGTCCTGCTACCTGCTGGAAATTTGTTCTTCTTGCGAGTGGTGCAAAGCAGGAAGGAATCGGATGCTGGAGTGTACTGGTGCGAGGCTAGCAATGCCCTAGGGAAGGCTAGGAGCAGGAATGCGACCCTCACTGTTGCAGGTTGGTGCACTTCACGGGGATATTGATAGGGAGGGGTCAATTCGTTATTTATCTAGTTTTCCATGGATATTTTCAGGTTACTTGAGTTTTTCTAACTCAACAATCAAGTGATTGAGAATTTGTCAGTCAGAGGTCAGGTTTTTCACTAAACTTTAATTATTTAACTTCTTATTTTCTAGGTTTTTAAATTAGAAAAAGTTTTATCATTTGGACTTTTATTTATTTGTTTTTCGTAACAAACAAAAAGTTTATTTATTTTATCACTCAAGTCAGATTTTTCACGAAACTTAGGATTTTCTAACTTTTTTGAGTTTTCAGTTACATACCTACATAGAGGTTTTTTACCTAATTTTTTATTTTTTAATGAACATGAAAGATGTGTTTTTGTATATTCTAAAGTGCGTTATTTTCAATTAATTAAATGGAGTTTTTTTTATTGCAAAAGTCACAAAATTTGATATATTTTGCGACAGAAAAGACAGAAAATAGCAAAATTAATTTCGAAATTTTGACGGTTTTAGTTCGCTTTTTTAAAAAAACTGAGTTTTTAATTGTTTTTTAGATTTCCCCACTAAACTTTCATTTTTCTAACTTCTTTTTTAGGTTTTTGAGTTAGAATGAGGTTTTTTACTTAAATAGTTATTTAATTCTTTTTAAGGACAAGAAATAAATGACTAAGTTTATCTTATTTCTCATTCAAGTCAGGTCAAGTAAGGTTTTTCATTAAACTTGTGTTTTTCTCATTTCTTTTCTAGGTTTTTAATCTAGAAAGATGTTTTTTATTTAAATATTCTAAAGTGGTTATTTTCAATGAATTCAATAGAGTTTATTTATTGCAAAAGTCACAAAATTTGATATATTTTTGCGACAGAAAAAGACAGAAAATAGCAAAATTAATTTCGAAATTTTAACTGTTTTAGTGCGCTTTTTTAAAAAATCTGAGTTTTTGAGTGTTTTTTTAGATTTTTCTACTAAACTTGCATTTTTCTAATTTCTTTTCTAGGTTTTTAAGTTAGAATGAGGTTTTTTACTTAAATATTTATTTGTTTCTTTTAAGGACAAGAAATAAATGACTAAGTTTATCTTATTTCTCTTTCAAGTCAGGTCAAGTAAAGTTTTTCATTAAACTTGAGTTTCTCTAATTTCTTTTCTAGGTTTTTAAACTAGATAGATGTTTTTTTATTTAAATATTCTAAAGTGGGTTATTTTTAATGAATTAAATAGAGTTTCTTTGTTGCAAAAGTCACAAAATTTGATATATTTTGCTAAAATAAGACAGAAAACAGCAAAATTAGTTCCGAAATTTTGTCTGATTTAGTACGCCTTTTTAAAGAAAATTTATATCAAAAATGTGTTTTTTAGGAGAGTGTTTACTCTAACTAAAAATTTAATTATAAGAATGCGAAATTTCGGATATGTCATTACAATGTTTTGGTAATTGAATCAAATTTTGCCCTATTTTTTTAACTTCTTTTTTTAACTGGTGGTGTTTCAGTTAAATGAGTTTTTGATTGTTTTTTTTTTAGATTTTTTCAGTAAACTTGCATTTTTCTAACTTTTTTTTTTAGGTTTTTAAGTTAAAATGAGGTTTTTTACTTGAATATTTATTTATTTCTTTTTAAAAAGAAGAAATAAATTACTAAGTTTGTCTTATTTCTAAGTCAAGTCAGATCAAGTAAGATTTTTCACTAAACTTGAGTTTTTCTCCTTTCTTTTCCAGGTTTTTATCTAGAAAGATGTTTTTTGCTTAAATATTTTAAAATGGGTTATTTGCAATGAATTATAGAGTTTCTTTGTTGCAAAAGTTACAAAATTTGATATATTTTGCTAAAAGAAGACAGAAAATAGCAAAATTTGTTCCGAAATTTTGACTGATTTAGTACGCTTTTTTAAAGAAAATTTATATCAAAAATATGTTATTTAGGAGTGTTTCAAATTTAATTATAAGAATGCGAAATTTCGTATTTCAATCAAATTTTGCCCTATTTTATTAACTTCGAACTGGTGGTGTTTCAGTTAGCTGAGTTTTTAATTGTTTTTTTTTTCTAGATTTTTTACTTAAATATTTATTTATTTCTTTTTAAAAATAAGAAATAAGTGYCTAAGTTATTTCTCAGTCAAGTCAGGTCAAGTAAAGTTTTTCACAAAACTTGAGTATTTCTAATTTCTTTCCCAGGTTTTTAGGCTAGAAAAATGTTTTTTACTTAAATATTTTAATGTTGCAAAAATTTCAAAATTTGATACTTATATTTATTTTGCTAAAACAAAACAGAAAGTAGCAAAATTAATTTCGAAATTTTGTCTGATTTAGTACGCATCGAAAATGTGTTACTAAGTGTTTACTCTAAACTAAACATTTAATTATAAGAATTCAAAATTTCGGATATCTTATTATAATGTTTTAGTTAATACAATCAAATTTTGCCCTATTTTTTTAACTTCTAACTGGTGATTAATTAATTTTCTTGAAATATCTGTTTAGCTGAGTTTTTGATTGTTTTGTTGTCCACTAAACTTACATTTTTCTAATCTCTTTTCTAGGATTTTAAGTTAGAAAAAAGTTTTTTACTTAAATAGTTATTTCATTTTATGATGAGTTATTTATCTTATTCCTCAGTCAAGTCTAGTCAGGTCAGGTTTCTCACTCAACTTGAAATTTTCAAATTTCTTTACTAGATTTTTAAGTTGTAAGAAGTTTTTTACTTAATTTTTTTAAATTTTTTTTTGAACAAGAAATAATACAGAACTAAATAAGTATTTTTTTCTTATTTTTTAGTCATATCAAGTCAGGTCAAGTTTCTGATGCATTTCCTTCCAAAACCTTGTCTTTTCCGCCCTTGTTGAGCAAATAGAAGAGTGTGAGATATCAGTGGCTTGCCCTTTGTCGTTCATGAGATATCAGTGAATGTAAATCGGTTTAATAGGGGCCAATATCGCATAGGGGCGTCCGTGTTGTCCCTCCCGGTCCAAATCTCCACCTGAAGGAGCAATCGATTCGCTTTCGTGTGATGAATATTGAATGTCCGATGACGTTTTAACGTAATTAACTACCAACTGATGCATAATTAAAAGCTCGCTCGCTACTATTTGCCCATTTTGTTTGATTAAATCATTTTTAATAACCTGTCTGTTGTTTGTTTTATTAATTGGGCTAAATTCGTGAAAAAATAGGGAGGGGGGCTTTTCAATTAGCGTCCCTTCGATTCGCGAAGGCCGCTTTGTCCCCATTATCATCGATATTCATCTTGCCGCAATGGAAGCGACTAATAGCATAAATCGGATGACGTTAAAGTGGTTTGTTTTTGGGGAAGCACATCCGATCAGAGCACAGCTCTCATTATTTCTCAGCCGCACGCTAATGGCGTCCATTTATTCGGCTACACGCATCAGGTCCATTTTTCACCCGGAATACACCGCATTTTAGGCTTCCGGGACGGGACTGACCTCCGAAATTATTCTCGAAAGGGTAAAAAATCGAGAACAAGAAAAAAGAAAAGCAAAAACCCTCTAAAATAGGTAGCAAATTGCAAGATTTGCAAGATTTGGAAATGCATGCATTTTACTTATTTTTGGTAAATTTGGAGAATTTAAATGTTTACCAATGAAGGTAAAAAAAATAGTCAGGTTTAAAATGCGTTTTTTTATGATTTCTTTACCACAAAGGTGACGAAATTTGGAACATTTTGCTAAAATTACACCTACTAAAAATTGCAAAATGCGTTCTTGTGTGATTGATGTTTGCTAAATTTGCTAGATTTAGAAAGCTTTTTACTAAAAAGAAATACTAATTTCAAGAAATTTAAACATAATAATATAGAAGATTAGATCTGAAAATGCGCCATTTTTGCTGTTTTTGTAAATTTCACGTAGAAACTTACTGAATTTGAAAACTTTTTTGTCAAAATGAAATTGAAAATTTCTTAGATTCGGTCTAAAGTTCGTTATTTTTTATGATAAAACAAGAAAAATATGCAAATTTAGTTTCAAAATGCGTAAATTGTGCTTATTTTAACTGATTTCGTGAATTTTTTGTGAGAAAATTGATATCAAAAATGGGTTTTTATTTTAGTTTTATTTTAGTATAAAAATATTCGACAATTTTTTACTACTCTTGGTATTATAACTGAGTAGGTATCTTCATCTAAAAACTCACAAAATTTGAAACAAGATAAAAAAATTGCAAAACTATATTTGGAAATCCGTTGACTTATCTATTTTTATAAATTTAGACCATTTTTCACCAAAAAACTTACTGGGTTCGAAGTATGTTTCAAGTGAAGGTAAAAAATTTCAAAATTTGAAATTCTGTATTAAAATCTGTATTAAAATCGAGCAAAATTGAATTGAAAATAGCTCAAATTGTTTTATTTCAGCCTAAAATTGGAATTGAAGCAATTATTTCATTAAAAAACATAAGTTTTGAATTAATTCTGTATTAAAATCGAGCAAAATTGGATTGAAAATAGCTCAAATTGTTTTATTTTGGAAGAAAACTATTATCTAAGCCATTATATTGTTGTAATACTTTGATTTAGATTTAGGTTGATTAAACTAAAGTTTAATATTTTCAATAAATTTTAGAAAGTTTTTGCCGCAAAAGTCAGAATATGTAAAATATTTTACTAAACAGACTCAAAATTTTAAGATTAGTTCTGAAATGCGTTGTTTTTGTTTATTTTGATTCATTTAGAGTCTTTTTTAACCCGAGTTGCAAGTTTATATCGAAAATGTGTTATTTTGTATAAATTTAGGAAAGTTTTTTCGCTAATAAATTTGGCAAAACCGAGGTAAAAAATTTCAAAATTAGGCTTGGAAATGGAAAAGAAAATGTTTATGAACATAAGAAATTCCGAATATGGGTATTTTTTATAAATTTAGGAAAGTTTTTTTTTTAATGTTCAAAAAACTTAAGAGATTTTGGAAGACGAGGAAGAGAATTGCAAAATTAGGCTTGAAGATTGAAATAAAAAATGATTATGAAGGTAAAAAATTCGAAAAATGATTATTTTCTATAAATTTAGAGTTTTTTTGCTAAGAAGTTAGAAAATTTAAAATATTTTGCCAAACAAAATCTTGTTTAAGGTAAAACATTGCAAAATTAGAATTGGAAATCGAAAAAAATTGCCTATTCAAAGTAAAAACTTCTGAAAATGTGTTATTTTCTATAAATTTAGGAGAGTTTTTATGCTAAAACTCTCTAAAACTCAAACTTTAAGAGCTAAAAAGCTAAAAAAGTAGAAAATTGTAAAATTCTCTTGGATATAAAGGTAAGGAACTCCATAAATAGTTATTTTCTACAAATTCAGGAGAGTTTTTTGCTAAGAAGTTCACAAAATTTAAGAGATATTGCCAAAACGTGGTAAGAAATTGCAAAATTTTGTTTGGCAATGGGAAAAAATTGTCTATGAAGCAAAATGTGTTATTTTCTGTAAATTTAGGAGAGTTTTTCTCTGAGAAGTACACAAAATTTAAGAGATTTTGCCAAAACAAGGTAGAAAATTCAAAATTAGGTTTGGTAATGGAAAAAATTGCCTATGAAGGTAAAAAATTCCGAAAATGTGTTACTTTCTGTAAATTGAGGAGAGTTTTTTCCTAATAAGCTCACAAAGTTTAAGAGATTTTATAAAAACACAGTGGAAAGTTCAAAATTACACTTGGGAATGGAAAAAAGAGTCTAAGGTAAAAAAATTCCGAAATTTGTTCAGAATTGTTGCAGAATTTGCCAGAGAATTTAACTGAAAAAGTCACAAAATTTGGTATAATTTGCTACCATGAAAAAAAATGCAAAAATTTGGTCTGTTTTTATCTTCAAACTCTTCAAAGGTGAATAATAAAACACATTTTATAAAAATTTTCTTGTTTAATTAAGTCAACTTTTACAAAATTTCAAATTCAGTTTTTTAAAATTGATAAATCAAAAAACTCGAATTTAGTTTTGTGATAAAAGATGATAAGTCTCGTCCACGTAACATTTTGCACAAATATCATCCATAATTATTATAAACGTCAACCCCGGAGTTGATTTGAGTCTCCTCCCGGAAAAATGCCGATACCCGGACTCGAGCTTTGCAATCCCCCGCCTATCTAATCGAATTTGTTTAAAAAACTGTGCGGTTTCGCCCCCATTTGGGATGCAACATCCGGCCACCGGATTAATCCGGTCGTTGTTTCCCCGAAAGGGGTGTTTCTTGGTCTGTGAAAGGGCATTCTTAATTTCCGGCGGATCGGTGGGCGAACCGGATGCATATAAAGTGCATCTAATTCCCGAATATTGAGAGGGCGTCTTTGTTACGACGACTCGAGATCGCAGTTCGGCAACAATAGCGAGCACATAGCATGAAATTGGGTGTTTTATATTCACGAAAGGTGTCACTCATAATAAGCGTTGTTTATCTTGGAAAATTTGCATGAAAATTGCTTTGACAACAATCGCCCATTGGGTCATTAGACAAGACCAAGGGCGGATCCTGGGAAGGGGCCCAGGGCCCACCAAAAGCTTCAATCTTTTATATTTAAATTTTAATATAAAAACCTTATGACCTAAAGTTTTTTAAATAAAAACATTTAAATCACACTTATTAATACAAATCATACATATACCGAGATCAAAATAATTTGTAATCATTTTTGGATCCGAAAACGTACAGTTCGGAATTAAAATTTCGGGCAGTACTGTCATTTTCATAATGTAAACTCTAAAACAACCTTTATATTAATAACCTCATTTTTTACTCTTGTCGTATTTATGTCATTCTGACTTATTTACTTTCAAAAATAGTGATTTGTGGCATAATAAACGGGTATGCAGCAGATCTTAATAAATTTCCTAAGACAGACAAATTGTTTAATTAACAAATTTAACAACAAATAAAAATAAATTTAATTGTCAAATGTCAGTCATGATGACAGTAAAAGGTAGTTTACAATGAACTTTTTAAAGTGACAGAAAAATAGGTACTGTCCGAATTTTCAATTCCGCAACTGTACGTATGTCTGTTTTTGAACTAACTGTACGTGAAACGTCAAATAAAATGACAAGTCGAAAACGGGAAAATGGGCTGGAATTAGTCGCCGACGTATAATAATAAGACCGTTTTTTTTTGAAGGTAAATCATAAATTTAGTTATCTTTTTGATCATGGGATTTTACCTTTTCACTTGTCATTTTATTTGACGTTTCACAGACATACGCACAAGACATACGTTTTCGGATACAAGGACAAATTATCTTGATCTCTCGATACTTCCTTAGTTTTTACTAATTCAAAAAGAAATCATCAATTGTAATTTTCTTTGGGCCACATCTTAGGTATCTAATTAAATTAAGTTTATATCTCTTTAAATAATGAACTTTACCAACTCGCTAGAACACCTTATACACAATTTTCAACTTGTTTTAAAATTCTACTCTTTTTGGTTTTTGGGTAATGACGGCAGCGACATTTTTTTTAATGGAAACTCCTATTTTTTTAGCGAATTCGATAGATAATTGTCGAAATGGCAACACCAAAATATTATGTATTACAAAAAGTTAAAAAAAAAAATTATCCAAAAAGTGAAATAATATCAATAAAAAACAAAGATACAATTTTAAATCAAGTTAAAAATTTTGTATTTGTTAAAAAGAAAATTGACCTGTTCGGGTATTTTTGCAAAAACAAAATATTTTCAGTTTTAATAAGATTATTCTATAATTTTGCCGCTCACTGTATACCTACCCTCATCATTTAAAAAATTTTTAGGTAGCCCCCCCCAAAATTAATTCCTGACAATGAGAAAATAAAGAGCAGATCGCGAAAAATTCGGTCTTTAAGTGTAAATGTTTGCCGCTCGAAGGACTGCTTAGCCTTTTCTTGGCTGCTGTACAAACAGCGAATGTAAATAGGACTCCAACGATGTTGTCATTTCATCTCGGGAGGCCTCGCCTCGCCTCGCCTGCCAGCCCCCGGACATTTTATCTTGCCGCTCCCAAAGACAAGTTCCTGATAATTTATTAATGGTTGTTTTAATTAAAAGCGCAATAGTTTGAAGACTGTTACGATTTCTTCTTATCAATTCGTCGTTTTACAAACATTTGCTCAGTTTAGGGATGTTTGTCGAACCCGTCCGAAGCACTCAATACCAAAGATTAAAGCTAAATAGAGTCAACAAAGTGCTTAAATAATGGAGGGGACCCGCGAAAGTAAACAAAACCACACGTGACTTTTCCGAAAACACCACAATTACCGCAAAAGCTGGTTTTTTAAATGGCTTTGCGAAAAGTATTGGAGGTTTTAAGGCGTTTGCTTTATTACCTTTTGTGTTTACCCTACTACTTTAGAAAGACAATGAAAAAGTTTCGATAAGTTAAAATAACACGAAATAAATTGAAAATTTCACATCAAAAGATGAACATTAAACCACTGTTCTAGTAATTATTTTATTAAAAGCATTGCACAAAGCAAAGCAATATATTAGTTTCTGGTTTGCATTGACTTTTGTCAAAAACACCGCAATTTTCAACAATATTCAACTGCAAAAAGGAAATAAACTATAGGTAAGTTTATTCATAACACTTCAAAGCAAACATATTTTAATTTAGTTTAGTGTTTAAAATGTACATAAAACCAATTTTTGTGACTTACATTATTCATATTATTAAAACACTTCATTTAAAATCTAATAATAAAATAAATATAAAAAGAACTCAATAAAAGAACTGTTAT
>NW_025400984.1:4098520-4177773 GCF_015345945.1 Tribolium madens | reverse complement strand
TACTCGTATTATTAAAACACTTCATTCAAAACCTAATAAAAAAAGAACTGAATAAGAAGCGTCCAATTTTTGCAACTGTTATTAAGTTTTGAAAAAATTGATTAATAATTAAATGTGTATTTTCGCATGTTTTTTTGTAAATTCAGAATGTTTATACCGAGAAACTTACTGAATTTTAAAACTTTCTCCATAAACAAGGTAAAAAATTTTGAAATTTGGTTTAAAATGCGTTTTCTATGAGTTTAGGAAAGTTTTTTAATGAGAAAGTCCGAAATTCAGAATATTTGGCCATACAAAATAGAAAATAGTAAGACTAGTTTTGAAATGCGTTATTTCCGCTTATTTTGACTAGTTCAAAACGTTTTTGTAAAGAAAATTGCTATAAAAAAGTGTCATTTTCTGAATTTAGGAAAGTTTTTCACTGAGAAAGTTACAAAATTCAAGAGATTTTGCTAAAACAAAGTTAAGAATTGCAAAAATACATCTGCAAATGAATCGTTTTTACCTATTTTCGTTGCTTTTTTACCTATTTTCAAAAAATGTTTGACAATGTAAGTAGAAAATTCCAAAATTTGATCTAAATTGTGCTATTTTTTAAAAATTTAGAAGAGATTTCAACTTTGAAAGTTACAAAATTTGGAATATTTTACTGAAATAAGACAAAAAATTGGAGAAGTAGTTCTAAAATAAGTTACTTTTGCTTATTTTCACTTTTCAAAGGTTTCTGACGAGAAAGACTAAATTTCATAATGTTTTACAAAACATAACAAAAAATCGCGCTAAAATCGGCCTGAAATATATTATTTTAATGGGTTTATCAGAGCGTTTTTCATTAAAAAACATATTAAATTTGAAAGATTTTCTTGAATCGAAGTAGAAAGTTGCAAAATTAAAACAAAAATAGGCTATTTTCACTGAGTAACTCACAAAATTCAAAAGATTTTGCCAAAACAAGGTAAAAAATGGCAAAATTTGTTCTGAAATGGATTGTTATACATTACACATTTTTTCTACTGTCCATTTCTCCCATAAAAATTGTTACTACAAGTACAGTGCAATCTCGATAATCCGAAATAATGCAGATACAGAATTTTACATTTTTTCTGATTATCAAACTTCTTATTTTGTTTATTTTAGTAAAACATTGAAATATTCTCTTAAAACTCATATAAAAACATTCAGAACTCGTGTATAAATTAAAAATCAAAGGAAACATATTCTTAAAACAGCTTCAAAATCTAGACTTTTCTGTCAAAAATTCCCCTGATAATGAAGTTTTTCAAGCTCTGTCTTGGATAAACCTTCAAACTTTACTACTGGATGAGTGGCCAATTTTGAATTTTTTTTTATTTTGTTAGACGTAAAATAATGTAAAAAATGCAAAGTCGAGAATTACATATCACCTTTTTCTTAAAACATCAAAGCTACTTTTTCTGAAAAAGTTCGGATTGCGGAGGTTTGTTCGAATTATGTTGGGCTCGGATAATCGAAGTTGTACTGTAGTTACGTTTTTTATTGTTCAAATACTGCTTGAAATTCTGCATTTGCTTGTAAATAAGACTCAAAATTCATCATTTGAGACTAAACATTTGAAAATGCAATTCACAATTCAACTTCCCCAATAATTCAAGCTAGAAAACTTCCCACCCTCTCCCTATTTTCTATTTCATTAAACTCGAACTTACAACTCAATATTCACCGCGGAAATATCCCCGAGCGTTAAACATCTGGCGCGAAATTCGAATCTCATCGTCAAGAAACCTGTTTCGATGTTATTTAAGAAAATACGTTTCGGTTTTCGTAACGACTCCAATCTTCCTTTGACGGTCACTTTTGTTTTTCTATCTATTTAATCATTGGCCGTTTCTTATTTAGAGAGGTCGAGTCCTCGAGGGATATTTCACAAACCTAACCGCCATCTTTCGAGATAGATTTTGTTTGTTTTGCCCTCTCTTAAGACCATCTGATCTTCGAGATGTGTCTTTTTTTAATTTATATCGGATTCTTTATAAAATATCAGCCTGACTGAGCCCCTTTTATCGGGTAATGAGATCTCGACGTTCCATTGTTGGGAAAAATACAAGGGATTACTTTTTTCATAAATATCGAAACGCAACGTTATTAATCTGATTATTTCAGACGTGGCCAGCCCTCTGTTAAATAAATGTGATGACCCAGCCCTTACTTTGCAAATTTCTGTTAGTTTTAGGTGTCCACCCTCACAAAAAACCACCGCTATTAAACTTTATCCAGTCAGCTACGAAAATATTTATTTAACATAAACCAATAGCTTTTGCTTCGATAACTCGAATCTCACCGTTTGAGCAAAGTAAATATTTGACGAGGATTGATCATTAATTAATAATAAGCGGTGTGTGTGCTCGAATCGATTCGAATTTTTCTAATAAGACTCATGATTTATAATGATTAAGTAATAAATCATCCGCCCTTAATAAAAAACTAAAAATCGCCGGATTTATGTCTCCCCGAATATAATTTAATATTATAAGTGGCTGGAGGGGAATTTCAAGCGAAAAAACGATGACTTGGGACATTTTCAGCTAGACTAATAGAGGTGTATCCTGTTTCACCTCTATTGATTAAGTTTGACAACGTCGTGATTATGCAACCAACACGACACGCATCATTGGTTGTATAACTCGCATAAAATTGTTGTAATAAAAATACCAATTTATGAATAATGCATTATTTAAAAATTGTTTCGAATACAAGGTGGGGCAATAAACCGCGCATGGTTCGGCTGTTTTGTTAGACTTGTCTAAACAAGTAATTAATTCAATGAAAACAGTACGCAGGCCTTCGCTATGCTAATTCCCTTGTACTTTTATCGGTATCAGCCTCGAGCTATTTCTAGACGTTTATGCGATTATCATAGTTTACAGACTTTCGACGTAATTAAATTTCAAAGTAAGAATTCTCGACATGAGAAAGGGAAATGCCACAACAGGTGCGTAAATTGTTTCAGTTAAATATAAACAAGATTTTTATCGCGGGAAATGTCGCGTGACGCAAATGGGGCTATTTAGAGCGAAAAAAAATAAGAAAAAAGTCGGGCTCGTCCGGGATTTGAACCCGGGACCTCCCGCACCCTAAGCGGAAATCATACCCCTAGACCAACGAGCCAGCTGTTTAGTTTAACCGCATACCACGCAATTCAACACTTGGCCATTCAGCAATGATCTCGATCAATTAATTGTGACAAAAACCGAACAAAAGTTTTTAATAAATGTACTTCAATTAATTAATTTATTGTCACACCAACCACTAGTAATAAAAATAACCAGACGGGATTAAATATAAATTATAGATTTTATACAATTTGTTATTTGTGGAGTAACAAATTCACAAATTATAGTCTCATTTAGTACAAATAATTGTGATATAAATCACATAAATGAGTTAATTCTGATTTTGCAGATGTGTCTAGTGTATGCAACCAACAATACACCGCCGGAATATTTATTTTCCAAATAGAATTTATCGTGAAACTACAAAGTGAGGCAGTTCGTGTCCTGCATAAATCACAGTACGAGAGCATCCTTTATAAAATTCATGTCGTAAAAGCACTACAAAACATCTAAATAAAGTTTTTAGAGAAATACGCCTTGAACGTCACGTTTAAATTTGGCGCTTAACCGGAGGCGGCTCACGTCCTCCGTTATCTTCGATCTTTGAGCAGATGTCTGCAAAAGGGGGTCCATATTAACGGCAATTCCAACTATTAAGTTTGCGTTTTATGCCGTAATTAAGTTGGTACGCGTGTAACAGATAGAATTAACAGCGCCGCCAACCTGAAGCTTAAAGCTTCCCTGTTTTTGTTTGTATTCAGCAACGAGATAAGGGGATGAGGATGAGTCCTTTAATGAATTTTTTCAACTTAAACAGTAATTTCGAATCAAAACAAGTCCGATTGTGTGAGTCACAAAGGACTCGCCCCTGTTTAGGTTAACGAACGATTTATTTTTTGTTTTGTTATGGCACGCAATGTATAAAATAAATTATTTTCTGTTTATACGTATAGAAGAAAACAAATAGTTGGAGGGATATTGCCTCCTGCTGGAGATATAACGTTTCATGTGAAACGACATTTTGAAAGGTTTCGTGATGGGATAAATCGATTCGGGCCCGAACTAAATAGGCAGCGATACGATTTTTAAATTTTCACACGCAAAAAGTTGCATTTTTGACGAGATTAATAAACTATCCTTCCATCACGTGCCAGACTTACATGATAAAACAAAAACGATTCACAATTTCCTCAAATTTCAGACGGGGATTTATTTTTTGTTGCGTTGCCAAGTCAAAATTACAACAAAATAAAATTAAATACGTATTCATTTTATTAAAATTAGACTTATTTTATTAAGAAGGGCAAAACAGGTAACGCTGCCTGAGGCCCCCAGTTCCCGAATTCCTTCGCCCGGTATCATTGCGTAATTCGATAAAGGCTAACGTCGTTATCCTGCGCCTCCGGTCCCATTTTTTATTGGTGTCAGCTGTTGTTCTTTGTTATGATTCGCATTAGCTTTATCAAATTTAACGTCAGAGCTCGTTACGAGGTCAAAAATTTGTAAAAAATCCGTGGGAAAGAGACACTTGGTACGATACAAGTCAAATAAACAAATGGGGGATGTTTAGACAGGCCACCCTTTTTCATTTCACACTCCATTCCTTGCACAAACGAGGCGTTTTCCGAGTCTGTAGCTGGTCGCAACCCAAGAATAGTGAATATTAATAAAGTTGATTGAAAGAGAGGAGAATATAGACACCTCCCTCGAACACAATATAAATGCAAAGTAAACGTACTTTGGAAAAAACTGAAATTAAACTCGACTACCCAATCAATCACAAAACACCACCCCGGAGTGCTTTTGTTCAAAAATTTATTCATGGTAGCGGAGAGACAAGATATTCCGACAATTGATTTAAGTGCGTTTTCGTGATTCGAACGGTGTAATTGTCGGACAACGGGATCAATAAAACTCATCTGCGAGAGGAATTTATTTTCGGGGAATTTCATTAATCCCTTTTGCCACTGTTTGATTGCAGGAAACGCAATTACAAAACGGGACCCAAACAAATCTACAATTTTATCCAACAGACGCACAAACAAAAACATTTTCACACACGAATTGGCAATTCTCAAGTTCTGGGACACGCTGTATATTAATTAAAAAAACACCAAAATGAATTTGTGTATATTTGGTTGCATAGCCGCAGAGGATAGTTCATCACATTTTCACTAGTAGCTTGATTTTGTGACATGTTTAAACAGAAAAACAAAAATGTTTACATACAAATTAGCAATTTTTAATTTCTAGCCCCCCGTTGTATGTGGATTTGAAAACACCTAATTTAATTTCTGTATATTTGGTTGCATAACCGTGAATTTTTTTTTTGATTTTTTTTATTAATCGCTTTATGGCTCTATTTTGGGTTAATGTATAGGTCGAAATCCAATTACTTACGGCCTGTCTGTGTAGTAAAACTCACTTAGGCTGCCAATAGCATCAATATTCGCTCCTGTCTGTATCCTGGCTTTGATTGATCTGGTCATCAGACTCTGTACGCATATTAGCTTAATAATATAGCGTTGTGTTGTACATATTGATACATGCATGTCGGGGGTAACCGCCCCCGGCCATTCAGCATCCACCCTCCGCGAAAACTTTCTTCCGTTATCAGAATTTATGTAAAACTCCGGCACATATAAACCCCCACCGGTGCCATATCCACGATAAACGTCTAGATTTTGTTTGACAGCCCCCATAAGGGTTGCACTTTAATCTCAGTCTTAATTTTTGGGGTAATTGCCAATCCGCTCTAACGAATATCACGACAATTCAATTATCGCGCAAATTTTAATCGAAAAATCGCCAAGACGGGAAATGAAAACTGTTGATTCATTGGAATTGCAATTTCCGGGGTTCCCATCCACCAAATTGCCTTTAAATTCCGGCCATTCGTTTTTATTTGCTTAAAATTGACCGATTGTTGCAGTTTTACGAGACGAGTTCAGGCTGGAGCCCCAGAGCACGAGAGTGGCAGCAGGGGAGGATATCGTGATGGAGTGCGCCCCACCGAGGGGCACACCTGAGCCACAAGTTTTCTGGCGCAAGGATGGACATACGCTGGATGTCGAAGGGAGGCTCAAACTGGTCGATGGGTCGAATCTTGCCATCACTGATACCAAACCAAACGACGACGGGAGGTACCAATGCGTGGCGAAGAACACGGCGGGGGTGAGGGAGTCGGCGGTGGCCATCCTGAAGGTCTATGGTACGATAAATATTATTATAATGAAATACATTATTGCTTTATTTTTGTCAAGTTGGTATTCTATAGTTTCAGTGATTTTGCTTTTTCACAGTTTACACTCCTAACTAGTTTTTAATATTGAATTTCTTTCACTTTTACCAAAGAGAATCTTTTTTCTCTTTTATTGTTAGTTTTCTGATAAATTAAAAAAAAAAGTTTCTTCTGTATTTTGATAAATTTTATTACCAACGTTAACTCTGAGTCATCTGAAAAACAAAGTGGCATCAATTAAAAAATAAATTATTTTTAATAAAGTAAGACAGCAAAGTACAGAGTTTTTTTGAATACATTGTAACTAAGTACCTTTTTTAATTTTATCTCTTCTTATTTCATAATATTTGACCTTAGTACCAACTTCTAATTTGAAAACTTACTATTGTACGATGCATGCTTTCTCATCGCAGTGGCCTGTGACTTTGAAATTATGTTGGCGACAGTGACTATCAACTTCAAACGTCACAATTTTATAGTCATTTGTCATTCATTTCAGTGTTACCAATTTCGAAATTTTGTGTCAATTAATAAGTTTCTTTTTTCTTTTTCAGTGAAACCTTTTCTGATTAAGTCCCCCGAAGACAAAACGGCGCTCGTGGGGTCCACTGTGGACTTCGCTTGCGCCGTGGGGGGCGACCCTTTGCCCGACGTGCTCTGGCGGCGCAACGCCCCCGGTGGTACCATGCCCCTGGGCCGTGTCCGAGTCCTCGAAGACCGCACCCTCCGCCTCGAACGAATCACCCTTCTCGACCAAGGCCGCTACACCTGCGAGGCCGACAACTACGCGGGGGCTATCACCGCCACCGCCTTCCTCACAGTCCACGCACCCCCGACTTTCACCACCCGACCTCTAGCACAAACTGTCGAATCAGGCCGTGATGTTTCCTTCCATTGCAACGTCGAGGGGAGCCCCAAACCGTTCATTTTTTGGTCTTTTGAGGGTGACCGAACCTTAATCTACCCTGGAACGTCCTCGGGAAACTACCAAGCACTCACAACTGACGGGAAATCAACCCTGACGCTGAAAAACGCCCAACCTCAAAACTCCGGAACGGTTATTATATGTTCGGCGGTTAATGCCGCCGGTTCGGCCTCCACCCGGACTCGGTTAACGGTCACATCACGTGAGGAACGACCGCCTCCGGTGATAATCCGGGGGCCGGTCAACCAAACTCTTCCGATCAACTCCGTGGCGTTTCTTTCGTGTGAAGCAACCGGAAATCCGACTCCGGTGATATCCTGGTACAAGGAGAGTCTTCCAGTTGCATCCTCTGACCGGATTAATGCCACTAATCCCGGATTGGTGGAAATCCACAATTTACACAAAGACGATTCCGGACTCTACACATGTGTAGCATCCTCCCGGAGCGGTAAAGCTACCTGGAGTGGCCATCTTCTCGTCGAAAACCCCAAAAATCCCAATATTAATTTTTTCAAAGCTCCGGAAGCTATCATGCTTCCGGGACCTCCAAGCCGGCCACATGCTCTCAACCAATCAGAGGGCAGTGTCACGATCACGTGGGGTCAAAACAATAAAATCGGCTCGTCGAGCCTACTAGGATATCAAATCGAATTGTTTGGGCGTGAGGAGGGGGTTACTCCGACTTGGACTGTGGTCGCAAGACGGGTTCAGGGCCCCACGTATACCCAACATTTGTTAAGTCCGGAGGTACCATATACTTTTTTGGTACGGGCCGAAAATGGGCATGGGTTAGGCCCACCGTCGCAATTATCCGATATAATCATAGTCGGCCCTGACACGACCCAGAATTGGGGAAACCCCGAAGTGACAGTGTTGAGCGAAGCGAGAGCAAGTCTTGTCAAAGGTGATATAGTTCGGTTGACAGAAGCGATTCCTGTTTTATCAACTGCGATTAAACTAGTCTGGGAAATACTCGATGCACAATATGTTGAAGGCCTCTACATTTATTATGTGACTCTAGACGGCCCCCCTGATCTTCCTAGACCCTATAGCATGTTGACAGTTCTTCACACTGGAGGTTCGTCAAGTTTTACTGTCAATAATTTAGAAAAGTGGTCACGTTATGAATTCTTCCTTGTGCCTTTTTACAAGACTGTTGAAGGACAACCTTCCAATTCTCGTACTGTCCGGACTTTAGAAGACGTGCCTGTTGAAGCTCCAACATCCATGGAAGCTTTACTCCTCAATTCGACCGCTGTTTATTTAAAATGGAAGCCTCCACCCCTTGAAACCCTCAATGGGGACCTCCAAGGCTTCAAAATCGAGATTAAAGCAAACGGAACCGGAAATATCGACACAGTGACAGTTGGTACGACCCCCACCCTCCTTTTAGGGAATTTAACGGCGGGGATTTCATACAATGTGAGAGTGGCAGCATCGACCAGAGCCGGCTTAGGCCCATTTAGCGCCGCTGCCATCCTGCGTCTAGACCCAGCATCAAGAATGACAGATCACCACCAACAAAGGCCTATAGACATACAATCTGGGGATTTTATCACCGAAACTTGGTTCATGGCACTACTGATCAGTATGGTATCAGTGATGGTACTCCTATTTGGCGCCATGTTACTAGTCCGGAGACGTCAAATGTTGTCAAAGAAAACTTTGACACCAAGCAGATCAAACGGAGGGGTTTTGACAACCCCCTTAGCGTCCAAAACCGAAACCCCTCTATGGTTAGACAAGGACACACTCCCGGATTATTCTAGTACTCTCCCGGAGTATTCCAAACTGACACCTCAACCGGAAGTCAACCTACACCCCAACCCCCTCCACCAGAAAGAGTACACACGTCCTGACCATCTCGACTACAGCTCGGAGAAAAACTCCCAATTGGGCCGCAAGTATATGCAAGTCCAGGAGTACGCGAGTCCTAATTTGGCGGATTACGCCGAAGTCGACGCTAATGGACTCATCTCGCCGGCCCCTTACGCGACTACGACTCTAGTAACAGGGGGGCGCAGGATGGTGTGGGTGCCCAGTAGCCCCGAAGAGCCCCCTTACCCGTCAAACAACGGCGGTTATTACAATCGTAAAGTGTACTCGGATTCGTATTTCGCGCCAAATCAAACATTACGTCGTACAAAGAAAGACCGCAAATCGTCCAATGAGAATCCTCCCGATCTCGTGTCGCCCAATCAGCCGGTGTATGCGCGTGTAGGCCCGCCCGGCCTGTCATGGCGCAACGCCACGCCTTCTTTGAGTAGTTTTACGCCACATAAACAGGTCTATCATGCCTCGACGAGGAGTGAGCCTGGCAATATGTTGTGAATTTGAGTGATTTTGTTGGTTATTGAAGCAGTATTAAACTTGTTAATGTTTTTTGAGAGACTGGGGTTATTTTTATTGTCTAGTCATTTGGGTTCGAGCGTGTGTGTGTCTAGTAATTGATCTTGAAAAGGTCGCGTCTAATCGTCCATTTTTAAGCTTGGTTCATAGTTAAACCCGTAAAATTATAATCCTCATCGATATTTAAATTGTATAAAAACATATCAAGGAGTTATGTATAAATTGTGACTGGTTGTATATTTCTTAACTAGACGTAGAGTTATTTCAGTCCGACGCGGGAAACGAAGGACAAAGTGGCAACACTGTCACCTTGTTAATAGCCTCCCTCCTTATCAGGCATTATTTTTGCCTCATTAAAATTATCAAAAATGAATAAATACTCAAAAATAAATGCAGCGAGGCCACTATTGCTGATAAGCACCACATAAAATTTCCTTTTTCGGTTAGGTTAATGCGGCGTTGCCACATTTTTCCTCGAAATTGCGTCAAACTCGAATTCTTTTTTAATTTCCTTCGTCTTCCTTTGGTTTCTCGATTGGTTGATGTAAGAAACATGCTCATTATATTTTTATAAATAACGTGCCATTGTATATGTTATACCATGTATGTACAGTATTTAAAAGTAATAAAATTTTTAAATGCGTACCTGTTTTTTCTCTTCTGTGAATTTGTAGAAAAAACATTCGTATCTAACTCGAGCCACACGAACAAATCGTTGTAAAATCTCAAGAATTATTCGCAAGGCTCAAGTTAGTTTGAATGTATTGAGACTAACTCGAGCACCAAACACCCGAACCGTTTGAAAGTCGGACTTGAAATACCGTCGTCGTGTCATTTTTACCATATTATTACAATTTTTCGAATCATTATTTCAAAAATACCATCTGTCTTTTTCTGACACGTCGGTGGTAAGGTAGCTCGACATACCTGAACTATTTTTATGATAATACTTATCAATATCCTTATGATAAAATGTAAATTACTGTCCTGTTATCGTGAACTATATGCAAGTTTATTGTCGTTTGCTGGCAAACTATATAAAAATTCTACAAAGGGGCCAATAATCGGTGTTTTATTGCAATGTGCGTAGCATTTTGAATATTTTTTATGGCTCGATTGTGTTAACAAGTAGTAAAATAGTTCTCGGTTTGAATAATGAGCCGGAATATTGAGATTTTATAACAAAAGTTCCGTTCTAGTTGATAAGAAAACTACCGCCGCCACTGGTGGGAACGTTTCGGACCATGAACTGGCAAAACTGGGTCCCAAAAACCTTTTCGATAAAGAGTTCAAAAAATTGACTCAAAAATATGTAAAAAAAATAATTCCGGTATTTGTATTCAGGCAACCAACAATACACCAAAATTTTAATTTAAGTCCTGGACCGTATCATTTTCTTTAAACCCATAACAAATAAATAATTTTTCATTTAACATATAAAAATAACTGTTAATAAAATATTTATGACGTAATATGCGTACGTTTTTTGCAAAATATATACAGTTCGAATAATTTAAATTGTAATAAGTACTTAAAAATACTTAATTAATAATGGACATGATATTTTGTTATCAGTAATGCATTCTTTATTAGTTTCAAAATTGCAATTCAACACATAGGCCCTCATATTTTAATTCTCCCGCCGCCAAGTAACCACTTCAAACGCATCCGTTGCCATGGTAACAAGCATAAACGACAAAAATTTAAGTGACAATGCCTGTAGTACCGGAAGTTGAGGAAATACTGAATAAATACAAACAGGAAGAGGAGAAAATCGAAACTTTATTTCAAGACATGTTTGTTTAACAATTTACAACAAAAATAAATAAATTAATTTAAAATTTTCTAGTGAGAAACGTGAAAAATGCAAAAATAGCAACGTCGACGCCAAAAACCGAAAATTCCTTTCACTGGAAGAAGCCAAAGAACGCAATAAAACCATCTTGCGAGATTTGGAAACTGTGAAAGGAAATCTTCGTTCCAAGGCGATTTTTAGCCCCACTGAAATGCAATGGGAGGAAATTTGTAAACGCTACCAGGACGAACCATCCCTCGTCGTGACCACCTGGCGATGTAATTTACCAATTTTCGTGTAAACATTTATTTAAAATAAGAAACTACAATGAGTCAACAATAAAAATACTGTCAATAAATAAATATCACAATTTTACGACGCGAGAAATTGATCAACAATGTCAACGACCCGTTCCGGGTTATTGAGATGGAGATGATGACTCCCCTCGACCACGTGCCTCTCCACCTTCCCTTGTTTGTCAATCGCGTCAAGCACCCTATCGTAGAACTCCGGGAAGTCGAACTTCATTCCGGGGTTCCCCCGGATGTTCAAGACCCGACACGTGGTCCGGGCCGCAAACTGCAACACTTGATCCGGCGTCATGAACGCAAGTGCGGCCACTTTAAGTCTCGGGTCTCTGTTAAAGACAAAGTGGCCCTCCTTGTGCTCCGCCGGACGCATTCCCCTACGCATCATCACCTCGCAGGAGCGCCTCGAGACGCCCCCCTTGTAGGCCTCCTCCACGATATCGATCATATCCTTGTATTTGTAACAAGGCATTTGCTCGGGGGTGAGGGTCTCGTACTTTAGGAACTTGTCGACACACTCGGGGATGCTGGCCACGAGCTTGGCGGGGTCGCGGACACTAGGGCTCGCGATGTCGAAGCTGATGTACTTGTCGACCTGGTCGGGGTAAGTCCCCGCGTAGAGGAAGGCGATTCCGCCCCCGAGAGAGTGCCCCATGAGGGTGACTTTGCCCCAATTGAAATGCTTGACAATGCGACGGACGATGTGGATGCCGTCCCAGAAGAGGTAGTAGCAGTGGCCGTCGGCGAGGTGCGAGGATAAGCCGTGCCCCGGGAGGTCCACGCAGAGGATTGAGTGGCCTTTGGCGGCGAGCAAGGGGGCCAAGGTGTCGAAAGTGCCCGCGTTGTCTTGCCAGCCGTGGATGGCCAGGATGGGCTGAGTGGATTTGGGACCCCACCATTTGCCTTTGGGGAAAAACAACCACTGTTTAGGTCCTTCACCTCTAGACTTGCGATTACTTAATACGACATTTGCAATTTAAATCTGGGGCTTCTTACCTTCATGCATATAATAATGAGTTAGTTTTATTACAACAGTGTAGTACTTATGCGCTTATGTAATGTTTTATGGATATTACACCGAGTAAATGAAAAAAAAAATTAAACAATTCATTTTTTGCAAAAATTTCGAATAGTAACAAGAAAATTGCCAATTTCGCTCCAACTTAATACCGTGCGATCAAAAAAATAGATAAATTAGAGTAGGCGGTGATTAAAGTCCTTCAGATGGCAATCCTGATTTTTGATCAAATGTCAGCGGAAACTTTGACAAGTTTGAGTTTTATTTCTTTTGAGTGAAATAATGTTCACTTTAGAGCAGAATTTTTTTATTGCTGTACAAGAGGAAAACGGTGGATGGTCATTTTCACTTTCAGTTTGTATGGAAAATTTCAAGCCCAAATTCCCAGCCAATGTGTTGCCAACTGTAGAATTTACTCTAATTTATTTTTTATTTGATCGCACGGTAGAAAAGAATATTAAAAACGTAAATACCGGATAATAAATTTCATCTACATAATGAATTTTATTCTCTATTCAAATATTGGTAATAGTCATTCATAACAATTTCAAAGATTTTGTAATATATTACATCATCATGAGTTTCCAAATAAGTCAATTTTGAATAAATAAAAATTAAATTAAATTTTTGGACACTTTTTGAAAATCCGCTGAAGAGCAGGATTTAACGTCAAGTTTGACGTGAAAAAACGTGAAAATTAGGATACTGTGTAAGGGCCGTTTTATTTAATTATAATTTAGAACAGAGAAAACAAGTTTACACAGTTTTTACAAATTGATCAAGTGTCAACTTGTCAAGTGTTAATAATGAATGAAATCTGTCAAAAATGTCAAAATTAACTTTGACAATTGCGTTTTTTAAGCACCAAAATTTTATATTTCAAAAAAATCAATACAGTTTTAATTCAATGTTTGTTTTAAATATTTTTTCTTGCTATAAAAATGTGTTATTATGCTACTGCAGCAGACATGGGACTGGAACAAATTAATAAAAAAGTCAAAAACCAAGCTTGAAAGCTGTCTATGTATCTAAGGTAACTCTGGCAAGTAGTAAAATTGAACATTTTGCCGCCATTTTGGGACAAAAACAACTCAAAACTAGTAAAAAGTGAAGAAAAACCCGAAGCTTTTTTCATTCACCTTTACTTCAATAATTTATGGGTGAAAGAGCAAACCGCAAAATTTCCGGTGTTCTACTGCCGGAGGCAGTGAGGCACCCAAACCACGTAATTCAAATATCAAAGTCCAAAGTCCCCAAAATGGGCTGACAGGAGCGTCAGATCACCTTCTATTTACTTATTTACATTTTTCGCAAATCGCGAGACTACATTTTGCAGAAGATAATTCAACAAAAAATAAATATTTGACATTAGGATAATGTTATGAATGCCACACGTGTTGTCAAAGAAACAAAAGGTCCTATTATTTATGCTCTATTTAGAAACAAATGAATGTGCAAATGCCTAGACTTGGCGAACCCAAAGCAGGCTTGGAAACAACAAATGACAGCACAATAAATTTCAAATTGCAAAGTAATTAAAACAAACTAATTGTCTTTTTTACGCTAGTAGTATTATTTTAATTATTATGAAGTGTTATCACTATCAGACTGTTTGATAACAGAAATAAGCATTAATGAGCCACTCGAAACGTGCATGTTTTTTATGAATAATTCCCAATCAGCTTATGAAAAAATAATGAATCATGAAAAATATGCTCACCACTAATATGGCCCCACGGTACCGGAACCCGAACTTCCTCGAAATCGTCTAAAAGTAAGGTTAGGTCAGGTCAGTGGCAAAAAAAAAACGTGAGATTTAACGTACCGTGAAACCCATTTGTTTTATCACTCATTTTGACGATAAATGACAAGTTTTTCCCACAGAGACACGATTTGTTATCATGCAAACCCCACCTGAACCACCACTACTATTGAGCGGCACGTGAAAGCAAATGACTTTGATGTTGATGCAAGTGACTAGACATTAAATCGTCATTAGTGGGGCTCATACGAGACTAATCCTCATTTCAAAGTCCAAGGGATTAAAAATAAAAATTCTCATTCTTATTAAATATTTATTTAAATTGTTTACATAAATCAAGCACCGTTTTATCGTCCTGTGCCTCAGCCACCTCGAGACACCTAATCACAGTTAAAACATCTTTGACACTTTTCGCATTGACCCAAACCTTGCCATTCATCCCCACCGCAATCTCAAACGGGAAAAGCTTCCCCAAGGTTTCCAAAATCGGGTTCTCGGGGTCCAACAACCGGTACACCAGCCCCAAACTGGCCGTCACCACAAACCCATCGTTCGACAAGGGCCCCAACTTCCCCGCTTTGAAATAAGAGTCAACACACACCAACTCGGGCTCCATTTCTTTATGCGCGTTCAGCAACTTCCCGTAGACCAAATCACCTACTTGCAAGTCGGGCTTTTGCTTCTTGGTGGCCCCCTCGAATGCTAACATCGACAATGAAGCGGGCTCACTGGCCCCAATGTCGATTTTAAGCAAATCACCCGATTTTTTCACTACTATTCCTACGACCAAGTCCCCACGTTTGGGGATATAGCGCTTCTGGTCGTGCTCCACCCAGTAGACATTGGGGGGCTTAAAATGAAGACTCCCGCTGCGCGTCACTCGGACGGAATTGAGCTCTGATTCGTTCTGGTGCAAGCCGGGCCCCAAAATAGTCACTCCTTTCACCGATTTGATGTCTCTTATAACGTCACCGGGGAATACGGCCCGGTTCTCACTGTCTTTCAGCATTTTTGAGATTTGAATTTGACATAACCCCAAATTGTCATATCATAAATTGCCAACAAAATAAAAAATAAATCACTAGATTGTAGGATTAAATTGATAAAATTTTCAATGTTGTGACCCCAGTTGTGTATTAATTTTATTTGTGATCGAGGCTATGATATAGTGTGATTGATTTGTGTCATTGAATTGAGGGAATTTTTATCAATTTGTGGATTCTTAAATACATAACCTCAACAAATTGACAGGTGTCAGAAAAATTGTGAAGCCCCCTGAATCACCTAAAAATGGGAATTATTTTCGGTAAGAAAAAACCAGTTTCAAGAATCACGCAACAGGATAAGGCCGTTTTGGTTTGTGTCAAATTGGCTTATTTTAGATTTTATTTGAGTGTTTTTGTAGCAATTAAAGCAACAAAGGGATAAATTGAAACAATACCAGAAACGAATCGAATTATCACTAGCCTCGGACCGAGAATTGGCCAAAAAACTGTTAAATAAAGGACAAAAAGAGTTAGTTGTACTGTCAGTCTTTAATTGAGTTTAATACGATTAATTTCAGACGAGCCAAGTTACTTTTGCGCAAAAAACGCTTCCAGGAGTCTCTTTTACAAAAAACTGATAATCAGTTGGATAATTTAGAGCGTCTCACACACGATATTGAGTTTGCCCAAGTTGAATTGGAAGTAGTAAATGGACTGAAGCAGGGAAATGAGGCCCTAAAGAAGGTCAATGAAGCACTCAATATTGAGGACATTGAGAGAATCCTGGAGGAGACACGAGAGGGAGCAGAGAAACAAGAGGTTGGGTGTTATATTTTTATTACAAAAATCTTAGTTTGTTAATTTAGGAAATAAATGCACTTTTGAGTGGAGGATTGACTGAAGAGGATGAAGCAGCTGTTGAGGACGAATTGGCTGAAATTATAAGTCAATCCTTGCCAAGTGTCCCTGAAGACAAACCTGAACCCAAAGAAATAATTTCAGAGGTGCCAGAATCGCCGGTTAAAGGTATAAATCCCAATTTTCAAATTTCAAATAATGTCTTATCAAATTTAGAGAAAAAGAAGCGGCGAGAGGAACCAGTCGCACTGGAGGCCTGATTTTATATCCTTTAATTTTGTAAAGTTAATAAATTTAAGTATAAAAGTTTAGTCATCTAAGCCCAACTCTGCTGCCTCTTCGGGGGTCAATTCAGTCGACTGAA
This sequence comes from Tribolium madens, assembly GCF_015345945.1. NCBI lineage: Eukaryota > Metazoa > Arthropoda > Insecta > Coleoptera > Tenebrionidae > Tribolium > Tribolium madens. The sequence goes on along the minus strand of NW_025400984.1, from coordinate 4,161,078 downwards.
CCTTACTCAAACTATCCCCACTTTTGAGTGAATCCCTGTTTAAAGCATACTCCTCAATATCCAAATCCTCATCGTCGTTATTATAAGCCCCATCCCTGATTTTCTTCCCACTCGATTTACTCTTCTTCTCTTGCAAATGTGGGGGCGTCAACAAGTCCCCCTCATAATCAATAACCCCATTCTGTGCAATCCTCCACTCCATGATTTCAGTTGTGAAGTCGTCACGATTCCCCAACTGTGTAAAACCCACGATTTTATCGATCATGAAACTGTCCTTGACTAGAACAATGCTCGGAATCGTCTTAATTTTGAGATTCTGGGCCAGAAATGGACACTTCTCCGCGTTCAGCTTCACAAAACGTGTCTCAATATGTTTAGGGGCGAGGATTTTCAAATGTTTGTCCACAATAGCGCACCTGGGGGACGAATTCGTGTAAAAATGGACCACACAATTCTTGGACTGTTTTGTAATATCGAAGAACATTTTCTCCTCGGCTAATTCCTCGTATTTGCCGTGGCCAAGACTCAGCCATTCGTTACGCTGCGCTTCACGTTTCTTTAACTCGTTGATACGCTGCTTCCGGAGGGATTCCAAGTCATTCACGTCCAAATTTTCAATTTGTTCAATCGCGGAATCCACCTGACGTTCAATTGCTTTTGTTACGTGAAGGATTTTGTCCTCTAACTGGTTCATCGTGACTGAAAACGAATTATTTTTACTCTAAAACGCACTTTGGGTCTAAATTTAGTTAATTACTATCAGAAATTAACAATTTTAATACAAATTAAACTTCAGATGGGATGATGTGAAATGTGTTGTTTTTGTTACTGTCAAGAGTATGATATTGCCAACATGAAAATCTCAGCAAAAAAATATCACCATTTTTAACTTAATTATCATAATTTCTTAATTATTTACTTTCTAGAAATTAAGTAGTCGTAATAAAATTAATTAATTGTGCTTTTGGGATTCAGTGATGTCAAGTTTTGTTATTTTTCAAATGCATAATTTTTTGTAAATTTGTTCTGTCATGGGCAAAATAAATGAACCAGTATTTAAAAAATTTATTTAAAAATATTCTACAAATTAATAATAAAATCTATTTGTACAAATTTATCTGATAACAAGTTCGGGATAAAAAGATTCTTAAGTACGAAATTAAGCAACACAACAATAAACATTCACACAAAAGCATTCAGCACTATAAATAAATCGTTTGAACAGTTTTTTTTATCACAATCCGCTTATTTAGCTGTTTTACTCCCACTCTCCTTCAACAAAGTCTCATTTTCTCCTTGTTTTTTCAAATTCCCGGAAAGTGTGTGATCTTGGATTCGATTTCTTTTGAAAAACCCGCATTTATACAGCACAAACACCACAATAACTAATAGGACAAGACCGGCAATGACTGACCCAATAATGATCCAAATGTTGACCCCTTTGTCGACCAACGTGAGGGCCGGGAACGCCACCACTTTCACCTGAAATTACGCATAATTACGAATAATTCTGTAAAATTCCACGTAATTACCGAAGTGCTATTAATGGAATTCTCGGTGAGTATAGTGGCCGGCTCATCGATGAAAACTAAAGCTTGTGACTCGATTGTAACATAATCGACTTGACTGTAGTCTTCAATTAGAGTAGAATTCCACAATCGGGAAGAAACCCGGATTCGGATTTGCCCGCCACCTTCCAGTTGGGGTATTGTGCATTGAATCCGGACACAAGCTGCCGTTTTGTGACACGTCTGCAAAAAAACAATCAACGAAAATAACAAAAATCACATTTTTACCATTGTCACAATCTTCCGGAGTTTGCCATCCTCCCCGACTCGACTTTCCGGTTGGATGACCGTCGCGACGTCTCTTTTCCGCCTCACGTGTTCCGACTCGTCCAACTCCGGTTCCTCCACCCCGGAGGAATTCACATTTAATGGATTGACAAACCTGGAATCGACTAAACAAAAATTGGTGGTGTTGTAGTCAATTGAGGGCTCTCCTTCCAGATACAGGAGCCACTTTCCGCCTTCTTTGCGGTCGGTTTTGACCTGATAAGGCCACAAAATCTCGACTTTCATGTTCTGGATGTGCCATTTGCCCTCGTTGATTATATTATAGCTGTGAGTGACTCGAGGACCAATGTCTTCGAAGAAACGCATGGCGGATTGGCCTTTAGGCTCGCCGGAAAATAACACGTTTGCCGGCTTGCTGTCACCTTTGATACTCAAAGAAACGATATTTTTCAAAATCGCGACGAAGGATTGCGATGTTTGCTTTGACAACTCTTCAGAAGTCGAGTTAACGAAGACTTTTAATTCGAGTCTTGATTGTTTGGTGTTGGCGATTTCGAATCGGAGAGGGAGTGAGACTGATTGACTTTCCTGAAAGGGGTTTCCCAGGTTGCATATGACGACAGTGGTGCCGTTTGAAGTACAAATCGTGTTTCCGGATTTGTTTTGGGTTTGCAACGCCACGTAGCTCAAACTTTCCGGGTGAATTACAAAGAGTTTGGCCTCGTAGGCCGATTCGCCCTCATTAACAACGTTGGCTTCCAAAATTAGTTCTTTTTCCACTCCCAAATTGAACAAATAATGACCCTCGAGTGTTTCTAAAATCAACAATGAGATTTCTTTTAACAAATGTTGAAAAACAAACCGTTAAGTGCCACCGGTCGCGCATTGAGGATCAATTTACTCTTGCAAATATCATCAGGGCCGCAATTCTTCTGGAAAGTCGCCTCGAATGTTTTGACTGAGGTTTTATTCAAAACTGGCGAATCGACGTCGTTTTTATATATTGTGTAGTTTACTTGAAACTGAAATTATTTAAATGTTGATGGTTTTTCAAGAATTTGAGTTGTTACCGAAATTGGTGAGAGAATATCGCCGTTTCCTTCAATGAGATAAGCCGTTTCGCTTGTGCAATACCGTTGAGTAGTGTCAGAAACTGTGATTGGTTTTGTAACAAATGTTTCGTTACCGATTGTCACTCTTGGCACTTTTTTCGGTAATTCCTTGATTTCGTATCGAATAGTGACGTCGCTGGTCAGGGGGAATTTGCTCAATAATTTGAAACAAGTCTTGAATGAAAAACTGAAAGAAATGTTTTAAGAAAACTAATCCTTGTTGTCAACGATTTTTTGCAACACTTCTTTAAAATATAATTTGTCATAAATTAACTGCAGTCGAAAGCTTGTTTGGAACCTTTGCCATTTTTTAATCAGTTTGCTCATTTTTTTTGGAAAAAATGAATTATTGGAAACCCTTGACAATAGTTGTCAAAGTAATTATTACTTTCTTACTTCATTAACAGGTTTTCAAAAAAAATGATCACGTGTTTAAATAATGAAAAAGTAGAAATGACATGCTATTTATCCTTCACTAACAAAAATTTATTGCCAATTATTTGAGAGCTGTACAATACAAACTACAAAAAATTATGCAATTTCACAATATTCCAGCTTGTACTGGATTATGTATTGCTGATTGCATTTTATAGACTTCCTAAAATTGTGTAAAACTTTGCAAAAAAATGTGAAACGCTATCAACTAACAATACATAAATAAAATAAATTGGTGTACTGTTGGTTGCGGGCTTAAATAATGATTAATAAGTAATGACTAATGACTAATAAGTAATGACACAAATCCGTAAAAATACTTCTTTTAAGTTCTTTATAGCTATTTCAGAAAAAATAATGTAAGTAAACCAATTTTTTTCCGCTAAATTGATTCTTTAACAAATTGAAAAAAACATATTTCAAACTCATTCGCAACTATAAGATTCTTCTAAAATCAGTTACAACCAGTTTTTCAGTTCTCAAATTTTTTGAGAAACATTCAAGCCATAAATCATTTCGACTAAAACTGGTTCGAAAAGTGATTGAAGTTGGTTTTAAGTATGTTTTACATCAAGCTTCAACACCAAACTTACCAGGTCTTATCAGTGTAAGGATCATCCTGACAGCCCCTCTTGGACGCATTAATATTCCGCAACTCGACCCCCTTTACCGTAATTCCAATGTCAATAATGGGCCTCGTCTTGAACAAAATAACCCTCTCCGAGTCATACAGCCCCACTAGCAAATCCGGATAATCATTCAAATCCATATCCATGCCCCCACTCAACGAATAACCGAGAGTTTTAAGTCCTTGTCTTTCACCGTATTTAATAATTTGTGAGGGTTCTTTTTTGAGACCCCCTTTTTGCCCCAGATAGATATACACAGCACCGGTATTATCCTCATAGGGGGCACCAATCGCCACGTCAATAAACCCATCCTTATTTATATCCCCAAGTGCAGTCATCGAAAACCCAAATCTTGACTCCGCTTTGCCCAAGAAAACCTGACTGGGGTCACAATACGAATCGGTGCAACTTGGCAAATTGTTGTAAATGTAGACAGCGCCCCCATGGTCTTTGTCGTAGTAGAAGGGGGCTGCTACTAGCAATTCATCATAGCCGTCTTGTTCAAAATCAACGGCCAAAATTTCGTACCCGAAACTCGACCCGAACTGCGATCCATTGATTATTAATCTGATATTAAGCTGCTCCTCCGATTTGGTTTTATTAAAGAAAAATACTTGTCCGCTTGCATTAGAGCGTGGGGCCCCCGAGACGTAAGTTAGAGTGTCTTTTGAGAAAAAGTGCCCCCCGGTTACACTCATTCCGAGATAGCTGTACTTCGCAATGGGGGTGTCTTGGTCGTTTAGTGGCCCCCTGTACACAGTTTTGTCTCTTTCGAGGAAGCTGCCAACTACGTTTTTGGCGAAAATCGTGCCCCGCCACGTGTAGGGCCCGGGGGACCCCATTATGACGAAATCATCGGACAGGAAGGCCAGACTAGTGCCCACTTGGCAATAGCCGTACTGTTGGTGCAATCTAAAAAATAATTATTGTCAAAAGAAAAGGGAAAAAAATCGGTTACTTTTCAACAGGGCGGCCTTTGCAAGGCTCAAGGGCGTCTTCGACGTTCAATTGGTTGTCCAGTAAGTAGCATAAACCGTATCCATAGTGGTGCAAGTCCAAATTAGGACTCTGAATGTATCTATGTGCGCAAACAACGACTTTTCCTCCTGGTTTTTGCGACTTCACCGTTACCCCCAACCACTGATTCTCCTTGATTTCGTCGTGTGACGGTGGCAAAAGCGCCGGTTCGTTTCTCGTAGACGGTATATCCTCATAGTCGAAAACATTGACTAAAAAAAATCAGTTAGTCCGCGTTTCACACAAAAATTTCAGAGTTAGTAAGATGCACAAAATCTGAACGGTTTCAAAATGATTTGAAACTTTGAGTTAGTAAAAAAAATCATATCAAACGTGTACTACAGGCCGAAGCCCTTTTGCTGTACAATGCTGCTATTTACATATATTTTTTTTTGTATAAAAATGAAGCTGAGGATGATGCGAAAACACACACTTCAATTGTCATCAAAAAACGCTCAAGTACCACAAAAATAGGTGGTCTCTTAGGGTTATTACATTAATGTTGTTATTCATTAATCTTCAAATAAGCCGAAGAACCCAAAGGACTACAGCATTAAATATTCGCGACTTTATTTTTTGTAAAATCCGCCTCAAATCGTTTTTGACACCAAATGTATGCAACCAAAAATACACAATTACCAAATCTAATTCTTTCAAAAGTCGTGTGTCAGTAGCAAACCAAAATTGCAAACTTGGGGCAAATATGATATATTAATAAGTAAAATAATATGATAAAAATACACAAATTTAAAAATTAGTGATTAGTAAAAAATGTTATGCAACCAACAATATTTAATTCCTATAACTCTTTTTTCAAGTTTTGTAAGTAGTCAACCAAAATCAAAACAAATGCAATATAGTAATAAACATAAAAACTGACAAAAACCACAATAAATAGGTGTATTAAATAATTAAAGTAAGTAAAAAACAAATTCTTATGCAACCAATAATACGCAATTTTTTATTAGTATTTTGAGTTTCATTAAATTGCTTAAAAATGTAAAGTTTCGGCACTGATAAGCTGTAACTATAAGTTAGTTTTGAGGTTTTAAACCTTGAAAATATTCTCACAATGTTGCACTTCCTATTTCAATACATTTTCTTTCTGTGTTTATTTACATTCCAACCTAAATATAGTCAACAATAAACGATAAATAGTGACCTCCATTCGTTATCATCGATTTCGATTGTTACAGTCAATACTTTTGCTATTTCAATACAACTTACAAACAAAAAACAAAAGCGTAATGCAACCAAAAATACACCAAATTAAAAAACCTTTTTAACAAAAGTTGCAGTATATTCAAAAGCGCTAATAAATTTATTAAACACACAAAATTTTTAATCAAAGTCTTCCCTTTTCAAATCATAAACAAATTCCTTGATTTATTTTCCATCGTTCTCATTTGTTTTACAATGGACTTATCGATTTTTTTCCTTTCAGTATTCATTATTATGAGCACACTGCATATGAATCCGAGGTTAAACCAGTCCAAAGTTTAATTCAGTTTTAATTCAGTCAACAAACAAAAAAGTTTTACCAACAGAGTTCTTATTTTTCTTCCATCTCTAATCCCCTAAACCATGACAGGTCGCATTTCTTTGTTGTCTATTTTTGTAACACTAATCCCTGTCGGTATGCAAGTTGCGACAAAAACGACTTGAAAGCCCTTTCGTTAATCCACATTAGTAATCGTCTAGTTAAATTAGTAATTTTTTTGACCACCATGCAAAATGTTGATTTTTGATTAATAAATCGTCGTTTCGGAAGCTTTGTTATAATTTCTGGGCCTTAAACGCGTCAAAAAATTAATTTTGGTACCGAGTGTGTGATTAGAGGAGAGGAGAAAAGCAAGGAAAGAATGTACAGAGTGCAAGCAAAACTAGATAGACATGCAGAAAATAAATAGCAAAAATACTTCATGCATTATTACCAAATTGGTACCAATGGTACCATGGTTCGAGACCACCACTTACACTTATACCTCCCTCCGGCCACTGGTGTGCACCCCAAAAAACAAAAACACAAATTATTAAGGCCCTCGCGGGCAAAAATTTGTAAAAAATAATTCAAAAACTCCTACGAAAATCAGACAAGGACAACTCTAGAAAGCTAAAAGTGTTTGTACATAACACTGAATGTTTCTCTCTATTTTTTCTAATTTTTTCCAATACTTTTTTATTAATACATACGCCGTTTGCCGTCCGTTTCGATCTGTTCGCAGTCGTTGTCGCGCTTGCTCACGGGGCACTTGTAAAGGGCCCCCGATCTGTTAGTGGAAGGTTGCAAATTCCGCCCCAAAGGGGCCCCCACCAAAATCCTGAAAAAAAAAACATTCATTTAATTTTCTCATAACCTGAGGCGAAAACTGAAAAGTCGTCCGAAAAACTCCTTGTAGCTTGATTTTCCCTTCTCTCATTTTCATGTTTACTAGTCGTCAAGGAGAATCAACAAGTAATCTCAATTCGAACTCGTCAAAATTAGATGTGTAACTTTTGATTGAATTTTTAACCGTTCTGATGTACAAAATTGAAATTAATGGCGTGTAGAAAAGCCCCCTCTCGGGCGCAGTACTGCTGTCGCACCCGTAGAAGACGACGCCCCCGACGACGAGGGTGTCGCAAAAGTTGCCGGCCCGGAAAACTCACTCGGAACCCCTTTTTCAACTACTTGCGATGGTTCCGAAAGAAACATTGCGGCTGGAGTGCCGTCAAAGTAGCCGTCGAGGGGGCCAAATGCTGGTGCAGGATGTCGGACCAGCAAAGGAGGAAGTTTTATCAAGAAGCGTGCCGCGCCCCCAAGTCTAAGAGAAGGAGCTGCTCGACGAGGAGGAAAGGAAGGAGTTGCTCGAGGCGGAGGAGAAAGAGGAGTTGCTCGAGGAGGAGGAAACGAAGGAGTTGCTCGAGGAGGAGGAGAAAAAGGAGTTGCTCGAGGAGGAGACGCAGGAGGAGCTGTCCGAGGAGAAGGAGGAAGTCCAGGTGCGGGCACAAGAGGCGGAGGAGGTCCTCCAGCTGTCACAAGAGGAGGTCCACGTGCTAAAGACGTCCAGTTATGCCAAAATTAATAAATGTGTCCCCCCTTTTAACCAGATTTTTATTTCGTTGTAAAATACCAGAAAATTTGAATGTTTTATCATATTTAATGGACCGGTCGCGCTATATTTGTCGCTTTTATTGAAATTTGGAAGTTATCGCAGTGTGAACTAACTTGAAATGCTTCTACAAACATTCTCACTGGATCGTTTATCTTGTTTGGATACCTGATCTCAAGAATGTGGAGATTGAGCAACATGAAAATAAATTTTCGTCTCGTTTGCCACTTCCAAGCCTCATAAAAAACTCATTTTAAAGGAAATGTCATTTTTTTAATAGTGACAGGTGAAAATTGCAAATAAAATTCCTGGCTCGAGCCAATTTTGACCGCCTATCCCCTACAATAAGTACATAACCCCAGCTTATCGTTCAACATTTATCCACTTTTCATGTCCCAAATGTGATAAACGTGCATTATGAATAGAAAACAATCATTATTGGAGTCCTAAATACGTCATTTCAAGGCTTTGCTCCACATTTGTCATTTTATAAAAAAAACTGTTGAAATACAATCCGTAAACGCCCCCTTAAAAATCGATATTTAACATACAACACGCATTATTTTTCCGTTTCTTCATGAAAAAATAGTGATCAAGAATGGCTGTCTCAGTTGACATCACTGAATCTGGCCTGTGATTTTGAAATAAAGTTGGCAACAATGAATAATCTCATTTATACTCTTTTTCATGTTAATATGCATCAAGTAGGTTGTAGAAGCTTAAATGCATCTAAATTTAAATTTAAAGGCCGATTCGTCATTAATGTCATTCAGAACAAATTTAATCACATCAATAATGACAAAAATCTTTATGTTTGCTACCTTATGTTAATTACGTTGTTAATAGTAATTATTTTTTGCTACCTAAGATACACATTTATTTGAAAAAATTATTTGTATTGAAGATATACTCGTTTTCATAATAATTTGCATCGAAGTAGTCGTTGAAAGGGATCATTTTAAGGTGGCAACCATGCGAAAATTCAAATAATCCTAACGTCAATCTCCCTAAAAATTATTTTTTTTCAAATAAATGTGTACCTCATGTAGCAAAAAATAATTAAAATTAACAACGTAATTAACATAGGATAGCAAACATAAAGATTTTTGTTATTATTAATGTGATTAAATTTGTTTTGAATGACATTAATGACACGTTTTGTCTAAATCAGCCTTTAAATTAAAGATTCATTTAGATTTCCACAACCTACTTGATACACATTAATATAAAAAAGGGTATACAAGGATTGTTTGAATTTTTGCATAGTTGCCACCTTAAAATGATCCTTTTCAACGACTACTTCGATGCACATTAATATTAAGACGAGTATACCAATAGAATAAAAGAAAATCCAACGATTGTCAAAAAGTAAAATTGCAATTCAGGCGATAATCTCGGTCGTCTGCTGTCTTTTTTGCCCAAAAAGTCCTTAATTGGCTTGAATAAATTCCCGTCTCGTTCTGCTTTGCAAAACAAACACAACGGTGCTGTTCATCGCTTGCAAAAAGTCGTTTCAAGATAAGTAAAACAGGATGGGCCCCGCCGTAATAATAATTGGTTCAATTTCCTTCGTCAATTTTCACCCATATGGGCGTCTTAAAATACCCGAAGATAAGCTTGGCACGTCCTCACTTATTAATAATCTAGACCGGGTGTCAGGGTGCGTGCCAAGACCCCTTTAGCCCCGATAAGCCAACACATAAAAAGGCTACCGGCTTTTTATTAAGAATGACGGCGTATGTGGCCTCTTAAAAACCACTTATCGAGTCGGCTTTAAATAGGGGGGCTATTTCGATTAATTACGATCGATTGAAGCACTCAGAATTAGGCGTTTCGCGCCCTTGGACAACTTGGGGGAATTTTTACCTGGATTTGGGGGTAGTTCTAGGAATAATTGGAAAAGGTGTGCACTGTACAAGAGACTTCTTTTCATGGTTTCCTCGAAAATGGCTCGCGTTACATACAATTATCTCTGTTAGGGCTTTTACTAAAGAGCTCTTTTGTATTTTAAAAGACTCGAAGAGGATGTTTTTGTTGGGATATGTAAATAGTGCCGCTTATGATACCATCTAGAAGCTTAAATTTCACGAGGATGATGGTCATGGGAGGTCTGGGGTCATCAAGGGTCGTTATGTTTGCACAACTGCATTAGCGAATAAGAAAAATGAAAACCGGGTATCGAGTGTCAAGAGTTCTTGTTGGTCTTGTAAAGTAATTATTTTGAAAAAAATATCGTAATCGATTACCAGGAAATGCCTTTATTATCTTTTTCCTTGTTGCAATATTATGTGTATTTACTTGTCAAGCAAAATAATTATCAGTAGGAAAATATTTACAAACACATTTGTTATATATTTCATAATGACTTTTTTTTTATTAAAATCTGTTTAATTAAAATAATGTAGGTTTTTGTCTTTCAGTTATTTCTGGAACACCTGTATATCTTATTCAACAGAGAAGAAATGGATAAAAATAATGTGCTACATTTAATGAATATCAAAAAATATACTTTTGATAAAACATTTTATAAAAATACTGCAATTACAGTAGAGCCTCTTTAAACCGACCTCTTTTTTGTCTTTTATCCGAACAATGTATTGAGACATGGTCCAAATCTGCTCTCGATAATCCGAACAGTGGCCACACTTAACCTCATCATAAAATAGCTTCCATAGTATACAGATATTGCAATATCAAAAAAGTTACTATAACTTTAATACCATCAAACATAGGTGTTGGGAATAATACACAGATAGAAGCAGAATTAAATTCTCCTCTACTTACTCTACTTACTTACTACTCTACTTACTAAAAATGCAGCATTTTGATTGGTTAAATTGCAAAAATTTCCATAGAAACCTATTAACTAGAGGTTAACCAACGATTGAAAAACCGGCCCTTAGTAAAAAAAAATTGGAACGTTTCATTTGAAAAAAAATAATTATAGGTACAGTTGCGGGATTAAAATTTCGGGCAGTATGTATTTTCCTGTCACTTTAAAGAGTTCTCTGTAAACTAGCCTTTATTGTCATCATGACTGACATTTGACAATTAAATTTTTTGTTGTTGTTAAAATTGGTAATTAAATAATTTGTATGTCTTAGAAAATTTATTAATTAAACTAAGTGTAATTAAATCATCGCTTTGATCTGCTGCCTACCCGTTATTATGACACAAATCACTATTTTTGAAAGTAAATAAGTCAAAATGACATATGACAAGAGTAAAAAATGAGGTTATTAATGTTAAGGTTGTTTTAGAGTTTACATTATGAAAATGACAATACTGCCCGAAATTTTAATTACGTAACTGTACATATTTGAATTTTCCCAAATGTAATGTTAAATTTTGCCAGTTCGTTAATTATTTTTTCAATTATAAATACACCAATGGAAAAATCTAAGCTTTCAAGGTTCAAATTCCAAAATTTCCAAAAAAACTATAAATCCAAAAAACGGCTAAACTTAGGTATAGGAAACTCTCATCTCGGGGAATCTAAAAACGCAATAAAAACAAAAATTTCTATTTAAAATTCGACATAATCGAAAGTATTTTTATTAGGCCGGAGCTATAAACAAATTTTTTGAACTCCCATTATTTCTAATGTGGGGTTTAGCCACTCTCTTATATTTTTTAATAATTATATTATTAATTGAAAAAAAAAACAGAAATTAACTTAGTTCGGATTATAAAAGTTCTACTGTAGTAAAAGAAACAAAGAAACTACTAGTATTCGAATGTAACCAAAAATTGTGTCAGATAACTCTTTTTTTAGACAAATAGAATCATATTTCCCAAATACATACTATATTTTATTAACGACCAAATTTACGAGCTGTAAATAACGCATTTCCCGTCGAACGCCACACACAATTCTCGCCTCGGTCCATTTCGACACCGAAATTTTAAAAATAATCCAAGTCGAGCCCACTTTAAAATAGTGCAATAACCCAGATGTTCCACTCAAGGAAAAAAAATACTAACCGAAGCCAACCCAAAACTCCAATGACTGTGCACTAAAAATAAAATTATCTTCAAAACCACTCACTTTGTGGCCGTGTTCTCGAATGAGTGGGCGTTAACCGGTTTGAATTTTTTCTCAAATAGCTCGATTTTTCTATTTTTACTAATGAGTCGGTTAGTATGCGACCTAAATTCCCGAATAATCCCAGAAAAATTTCAATTTGGTTAAACAGCGAGAGGTTATCGTAAAAGTCAGCTCGTTGGCATTTGATTCATTTCATTGAGAGAGAATGTAAAGACCGGGAGTTCGGCCCTAGTCTCCTACCTTATAAGGTCTTTTAAAGGCCAATGAAGTTGCTAACAAACCGCCGGAATGCCACACTGTGACATGAATATAACAAGGTGTTTGTATATCGTTATGGGTTTCTGGGGGCGGCGGAGACAAAAGCCACCACACCTAAATGCAGCACGCGAAATGTGGTACGCTTTGTGCCACTCCTTCGGCCGTTTCGGTCGATTTTCAACGCTGGAATTTCATTAACCTGACGGGATTGCAAATGAGGAACTGGTTAATTAATTCCACGCTGAGACGAAATTAATGAGGGAAGAAAACAGGCAAAAGAAATTAACGATAAAAGAAAATTTCTATTTATAAACTACTGTTTTTCTTTGCATTCTAAAATAATAAAATCTAGAAACACTAGACTTCATTTGTTTTTGTCAGTTCTACCGAAAATAAGTTGGCAAGGCTTGTTGCACAAAATTATACAAAGTGGTTATAAATGATTTTCATCTAGGCAGCTGTGAATTTTCCATGTAAAATAAAAAATTCCGCTATACGAAAATAGGGGTACATACTTGTCTTAATTCAAAATTAAAAAATCGCCGTTTACTAAGCGCCCACTTCGAAAATTTTCTTCAATTATGAAGTTGTTTTCTTGCAAGGTATACATTATTATCAATTATTATTGGAAATTAATAAAAGTTTAATTAGCAACAATTTATTATTAATTAATAAGTGACACTAATGACAGAACTAGAGCTTTCAAAAAAAGTAGAGAGGCACAAATAAAGTTACATGCAAAAAAATTCCAAAGCTGGCTAGATGAAAATCATTTATAACCACTCTGTATCACGGGTCTAAATAAGAAAAATGTGACTCAATCAACTTATTTAATGCAAGACAAGTGCTCAAAAATTGATAACTTTGACAAATCATTGACAAGCAACGAAGTTACTAGTTAAGACATACGTTCGCGAAAGTTTCACAACAATGTTGACCAGTTTTTAGGTACTGTTCATGGTTGCTGTAGAAATACAACGGAACTATCATGTAACAAAAAATTGCAAAAGTGACAAATGTCATAGTAAAAAAATTTCCACTTTTTATTCAAAAATAAATGACATATTGTCTGAATTATCTTCTAGTATTCTTGAAGGTATACAGATTTCGTATTGAGCACTTACACTTAAAAAACAATATTTAAAACCTCCTTTCGTAGAGGGAACACCATCGCCTAACACCGTTTATCACTGTCTTTCCATGTATCAATTATTTTAGAAATACGTCATCAAAACCAAAAAAACTATAAATTAATATATTGCACTAGAACTTCAATTGTCCTTAGAAAAATTTCTAGATTACAGATTTGGTACAGCAAATCACTAAAAATGAAAAGAAAAATACTGAGATACTCGCTACAGCCGACTTTTTATTTTACGAGGTTCGCTATAGCGACGTTCTACTGTATTAAAGGTATTTACTCAAATCCGTACTCATATATGTGTTTTTTCATTACAACATTTGGTTTCTGATAAAAGATATATTTTATGACCCAATTTCGCATTTTGTTAAAATCACTGACTCACTTGTGATAAAACCTCATTCTGTCATCAGTAACTTACACAGTGAGTCCCCGGATACAACTCTTGGAAAAAAAAATCTAGATTAAACTTTCATTTTTTGGGGTTCAATCCTGCTTTGTTAAAGATTAATTTCTAACATAATTTTAGTTTTAAAAGATCAAATATAAAAAAAAAACTATTTTTTCTGTAGAGCAAAACTGCCTTTTCTGTTGAAAATACGACAAAAAGCTATTAGGAAAAGTTGTTTAGAATCAACTCTAGGCCCGTATAGCAAATTTCAAAATCATCGGCCAACTATGACTTTTCATTTTTTATGTTTACTATTTCACATTTTTTTTTATTTATTAAATACAGTTTGATTGTTAATACCAAATAACTTGTTGACGTATTTGTTAATAAAAAACAATTATCCTGAAAAAATGAAAAATTATAGTTGTCCGATAATTTTGAAATTTGTTGTAGAAGCCTAAATGTTGATTCGAAACAATTTTTCTTAAGAACTTTTTTTCGTATTTGTCACGTAAAAGGCATTTTACTCTATAGAAAAATAGTTTTGTGGAAAATTTCCAAGATATACGTGATTTTTCAAATCTAAAATTGTGTTAAAATTTAATCTTTACCAAGCAAGGTTGAACTCTAAAAAATAAGAATTTAAATCGATTTTTTTTTATCTGTTACAAAAGTCGGTTCACCCATCCGAGGACACACTGTATTGATTTAATGACAAGTTTTACTTCAGGATGCAAAAAATAGTAATTTATTGTTTGTGTTTCTGAGATGACTACAAAGACAAAGATTAATTTACGAGCAACGTTAAAATACTAAAAATACTTAATTATACTTTGTTCTAAATTGCATTGTTTGCTCATCCATTGGTTTACAAGTATTAATATCTATTTACAAGAGATAGTTGGCGGTAAGAAACCCAATTAAGTGCTAATTATGCAATAAAAAGAGTACAGTGTCTGCTTTGAATACAAAAAAAGTGGAATTTATTTGACCTGACCTGATAAACAAGCGTGTGACTGACTTAATAATAATAATAGAAATAAACGGGCAAAGTACAACAGTTCGATCGTTTATGTTTGATTGGGGCGTTTCGTTTTATTGCACCAATAAAGGTCTTGCTCATTTTTTTCACAAAAAACTATCAAAATGACAAGATATGGCAACGTTGTCTGGCAATAATAATGGCGATTTGATTAGTAACATCAGTTTCCTAGGAAATAAACATTATCACCATGGCGACAATTAATATTAATACACAGTGTTGTCACATTTGCAAACAGTAGATTTTTCGACTTTTTTTTTAATTGAGATTTCAACCCCGCAATTTCCATTTTTAGCGGAATTTGGGACAAATGTTCGAATTGTGAGGATTATTGTTATAAATGGCAGCTTATCTCCCCCAACCCCACGTGTCAATTTTTATTGATACTATCCCGTCAACATCATTATTAGTCCCTGTGCCATAATTCAATCCCAATTCCGGGAAAGTCTAAATGTGAGTCAGCAATGGGGGCGACTTGTCTTGTTTTCGCGACGTTTCATCGATTCTTGAAGATGGCACGAGGCCAAAACGGGGCCGAAGCCCTCGTAAATCGTCCGGAAGCGGAAAATTCCGGATAAAAATTCGAGAATTTTGAGTGTTAATTATTCAACGCTTAATTAATTCAATGACGTAAGTGTGGATCTCCGTTAGGAAATGACATCATTTGTAGTGAGAAAAATTCGTTGAGACTGCTGACTGTGTAAATGTCAGCAAGGTTTTAAAACAACGAAAATTGAAATGCCAACGACATGAATAAAGTATTGTTCAATCACCTGGTGGTTGTTTGGGTTTGCAAAGCTGCATATGGGGCTGAAATATAATAGGGCACTCACACCTTGCTCTCTTATCAATAATTATCACACAGTACGAAGTCAAACTTTCCCACTGTTGACGTTTTTTTAATATATTGCTACCGAGAAGAGAATGTGATCACCACGTGTGTTGGTTTACAAAAGTGGGATTTTTTTACTAGTGAATGCATGTTTACCTCATGAGAGATGTTTGTTTGGCCTGTCAGTCGAAATTTCAAATTTATTTGCTGGTTTTTGGAGCTCGGAAAATGATTATACACGATCATAAAGTAATAATCAAATTACCTTGCATGTGAAAAGTTGGAAAGTATGACTATCAACTTCATTTAACAAGTGATATGAAATATACAGTTCAGATTGGGAAATGACCCACTTCCCAACTCAAAAATTTCGCCTTAATTATTAAGCACTTTTCACCTCAGTACTTAATACAGGGTGTTCCGTCTAAACCCCACATTAGAAGTATTGGGAGTTCGAATAATGGTATTTATTTGAAAATTGGTATATAGCCATAATGCATTAAGTCCTCCTAAATGAAAATATTTTCAAGATGGTGGTACTTCCGGTTATACCGGAAGTAGGTCTCAAGTTACTTATTTTAAATGGAAAGCTATATTTTTTATTGCGTTTTTGGATTAATTGGGTTATTTTAAGGGAGTTTTTATCAGCTTTCCCTATACCTAAATTTAGCCGTTTTTGAAATATTTGGAGTTTTTCAAAAATTTTTGGATTTGCACCTTCCACCTTAAAAAGCGGTAACTCTGCTATTTTTTAAAATTTTGAATTCGTTTTTTTGGTGTTTGAAAGAGAAAGTTTAGATCTTTCTTCCGGTGTTTTCAAATTTTGAAAAAAAATTAACAAACCATAAAATTTTAAGGTTACTTTTGTAATAATTCAAATACTCATAACTCAATTTTGCCAAATGAAATACCCCAATTTTTATTTTACTAAATGGAATAGAATTTAAGTCTGCATCGATCTGTATTAACATTCTCTATACCTAAATTTAATAATTTTTAAGTTATGGTGACTTTTTGTTAAGACTGCCGAAAATCTATTACTAGCCACATCCGTTTTCGTATAGTTTGCCATGGAAAAAGAAATGTCAAAATTGTGTCTCAATAAACGTCGACAATGACTTATTATTTAACAAATAGTGCCAAAATATGGAGAGTCAAAGATACTCAAACTTAGATTTAATTAATTTATTTTGTATTTATGGAGAGTGTAACAAAATTATGATGTTCTTCATTAAACAAAAATAAATTTTTCTCACTTGTTAGCTTGAAATAATGATCGCATGGTAGAACCTATCAATAATAATTAAGTTTGCATAACTTTGATTCTCCATATTTTGGCACTATTTGGCAAATAATAAGTCACTGTCGACGTTTATTGAGAAACAATTTTGACATTTTTGATTTCCATAGCAAACTATGTGAAAACGAGTGTGGCTAGTAATAAATTTTCTGTAGTCTAAAAAAAGTCCATAACTTAAAAATTATTAAATTTAGGTATAGGGAATGTTAATACAGATCAATGCACAATTAAATTCTCTTCTATTTAGTTAAATAAAAATTGGGGTATGTCATTTGAAAATATTGAGTTATGAGTATTTGAATTATTACAAAAGTAACCTTAAAATTTTGGGATATGTTATTTTTTTTCTAAATTTGAAAACACCAGTAAAAGGATCTAAGCTTTCTCTTTCAAATGCCAAAAAACGAATTTAAGATCTTAAAAAATGGCAGAGTTACCGATTTTTTAATTGGAAGGTGCAGATCCAAAAATTTTTGAAAAATTCCAAATATTTCAAACACGGTTAAATTTAGGTATAGGGAAAGCTGATGAAAACTCCCTTAAAATAACCCGATTAATACAAAAACGCAGTAAAAAATATACCTTTCCATTTAAAATAAGCAAGTTGAGACCTACTTCCGGTATAAGCGAAAGTGCCGCCATCTTGAAAATAATTTCATTTAAGAGGACTTAATGGTTTATGGCTATGTACTAATTTTCAAATAAATATGATTATTCGAACTCCCAATACTTCTAAAGTGGGATGTAAACGGAACAGCCTGTATATACTATTCAGTTAAAATTTGAAAATTTTCTTGATTTTATTTGGTAAACGATTACATTGATAAATATCAACGAAAGCTTTTAACCATCTAAAAAATAAAATGTTTACCTAGAGTTCTGAGAATTACAAAAAAGCAAGATAACAAGTTGCATTGGGCAAACTCGAATTCAATGTTTACAATGTAATCAAATACAGGGTGTGTCCTTAATATTGCACAAAATTAAGTGATTTCAGTGGCTCACAAAGGCTGTAAAAAAACTCAAGTGGTTTCTGAAGATCTAATAGATTTAAATTTTAATCATAAAACTATCACCCTTTATTCGTAACGAAGCTTTATAATTCCATCGTTTACTTGACAAATTAGTGTCATTTTTCGATTCAGAATATGTAGATACAATTTTCGCAATATTAAGAAAACACCTTGTATAACTAGAGAAAAAATTTGGTGCCTTTCCATTTGCAAATCTCACTGCAAATCAAATTTAAAAAAGTGTGGAGTAGACTAATCGCATCTTCAAGACCGGTCATTGGGTCCGCCCACCCTAATTACGATTTGTTTACCTGACTTTTCTACAATCGGATTGGTTGACGCTTTTTTTGCTTCACGAATCGCCGGTTTTTTCATAGTTGCATCATTTTTTTTACTGCAAATGGAATAACGTTCGTTTTTAAATGCCTACTTTGATATAGCAATTGAGAGAAGTGTGATTTTGAGTTGGCCAATCTATTTGTTTATTATTTATCCAATTTTTGTATCTTGTTGATTGATTATAAAGTATCCAAAATAATCTGTATTTTTATTTAAATAAACTTCACCACTGATATGATTACTATTACTACACAGAGCGCTCAAAAAGTGGTGCATAAACCCAATAAAAAATGGTATAAAAATGCTTACACATAAAAATAAAAGTTATTAAGAAAATCATATTCCTTGAAGTTATCGCCACAACGTCGCAATTGGCTTTTTTGAGATGAAATATGTCACAAACATTTGATTTCTATGTAAAAGAAGAATCTCTGTTTCAAGCGAACCTTACTGAGAAATTCTGAGCCAGAAGGTTCCACTATTTCATACGAAAAAATAATGTGAAAAGTGGCGATAGCTGTGGCACGAGATATATTTAAAAAATATTAGATGTGGCAACGTTGTCTAATAGCATTACAAATGATCAACTGTAAAAATTAATTCTTGAAACCTCAGTAACAGTTTCCTAAGAAATAAACATTGTTTTACCATGACGACAGTTAAAAGTAGGTAATACACAGTGTTGTCATATGTGCAAACTGTATTTTTTTCTAAGAAATATTCTTTTTTATTTCAAATATTGCTAGATGCTGAAGTAAAAGCAAAAACAATTATTCATCATTGATATATGAAACGATTACTTGAAGTAAAATACGAAAATTTCAGAAAAAAACGTGAACTGAAAAATTTAACAAGATAAATAACCTCAAGAATATCACCAATAAGTTCGGAGTTATTGGTCAGGTGCCAAAAATCGCCCAAAATCTCGACAAAAATAAAAAAATGACAATTTTAAAATTGATCCATATAACGTTTTTTCACATTTCTAGAAGTCTTAAAAACTCAAAAAGTTATCGGGTCAAGTTTAAAAAATTACAATTTTTTTGAGTTTTTGAAGGTAGTAAAATCGTAAAAATAGTCAATTTACCTTAAGTCGTAAAAACGCTTGAAATATGGTTTTCTAGACGTAAAATTACGCACTGAACACGATGCAAAAAGTTAAAATAGTCTTACAGTTTCGTAAAAAAACGCAATTTTGACAATTTTTACTTTTTGAACGAGGATTACGCCCAAACTATTAGACTTTATTATAACTTTAATATAACTATTAAACACCGTTGTAATCAGAATAAAAAAATCTATCGAATGGCACTAAATTCAAGACGATATTTCGCAAAAAAAATTTGAATTTTTAAACGCCGATTACGGCGAAACTAGAAGAGATAACGTAAAATGCTTGGCAAATTCGTAATCACCGCGTCAAAATCCATCAGACAAGATAGGTTTAAATTGGATCTGAGACATGCTCAAAAACACTAGTTTTTTAACAAATTTTTACTTTTTTTATTTTGTAAATTGCAGTAAAACTGTACCTTAATGATATAATACTTTGACGTAGACATACAGGGTGTTCGGTCCAAGTCGCCCTGGCTGATAACACCTAAACTTACTTCTTTTTTTCAAAAAGTAAATATTTAAGTAATAATATTCATTCTTGGCTTTCTTAATAAATGTATCAAATTTTTTTAGCGCATCCGGTGTTGCCGGAAATGCTACCAAATTTAGTTTTTCAAATGGAACACCAATGTTTTTTTTTTCTTCAAACAGTAATAATTGACATGAAAAATACTGTAAACTACTATTTATTACATTTTGCGTAACACAATGCTATCAAAAAACATCTTAAATCTTAGAATTGTATAAAGAAATTGGTTGCGTAGCCTGATTTTTAATTTTAAAGGAAAGGTGTGAATCAAAAAATGCTTGGATACAGTTTTATTTTTGGTTTGGCAAATCTAATTTGTCAGTTGATGAGCGAGTTCTCTTATGGAAACTCTTCAATTTTCTTCGACTGATAACAGAACACTCAGATTTCTATTTTCTGGTTCTTCAACCACAGGTTTTTTACTTTTAAGAAGCGAACCTATTCGTCTCAGTTGTTTTTCAATTCGACTAAATTTCCAACGATTTGGATGAACTCTATTTGAGTATTTTTCTCTATACTGTCTTTCAACTTCCGCTCTATTTTTATTGCACTTAAAAAACACTTCAAGCTTATCTACCAATTCGTCGTGATTAATATAATCCATCATTAAAGATCTCAATAAGATTTATTGACAAATTAGGCTTTGTCAAACAAACAAATAAACGGTATCCAAGCATATTGCTTTTTGCATGAATACCTTAACAAGTAAAATCTGAGTGCATTATGTAAAAGTAAAATGTAATAAATAGTGGTTTACCGTATTTTTCATGCCAATTATTATTGTTTCGAGCAAAAAAACATAGGTGTTCCATTTGAAAAACTAAATTTGGTAGCATTTCCGGCTACACCGGACGTGCCAAAAAAATTTGATGCATTTACTAAGAAAAGGAGGAATGAATAGTATTATTTGAAAAACTAGTTTTTGAAAAAAAAAGTAAGTTTAGGTGTTATCGGCCGGGGCGACTTGGACCGAACACCCGGTTTGTAAAGTGTTTCGGGGAATCGATTGGCGTCAAGAAAACTGCAAAATTCGTAATAGTTTTGAAGTTACAGTGAAATTTATATTTTCTATATTTTTGACTTTATCAGAAATTTTCTTGATAACTGTTTATCGTAGAACACTAATCTTTTTTGTATTTGATAGGAAATTAAATTTTCTATCCAACGGTACCAAACTGAAGAGGTTATCACCCGTAAGTCTAGAGCTATTGGCAAAAGACCGTTCCGAGTGCCAAAAATCGTCCAAAATGTCGACTAAAATAAAAAAAAATCATTTTTTTATATTTCTAGAGTTCTAAAGAATTTTTCTAACATTTTCCCTATAATCTGCATATGCATCTCAACAGCGTAGCACTTGGTCGAACGCCACTTTTTGGACATCCTGTATACTATGTGTTGTCACAGTGGTCGCCAAGCCACTAGAAAAACAATCAGCGCGACCATTTTTTAAGAATCCAGGAGGCTCTTTCTCTCGCTTTTGACATAAATTCCAGTGGCGTAACCAGTTTTTTGCCCTTCTTGTCATCAGATAAATCCGTCATTTTGCTTGAAATGATCATAAATCACGCAAACTGCACAATTGACGTGCTTTCTTGTAGAGTTATGATGCGTGTTGTTTTGACACGATGATTAATCCTGGAAGCGAGTCCAAAAATAAGTGTTGCTTGGTCACCGGAAGATCCCCGACATATGGCTTGGTAAACACCGGTGTGTACATTACGGTACTGAGATAACGCGTCCCAAGATGAGCACGTTACTTCCGCATGCATTTACTACTAACACACAGAAGCCTTCTGCACAATGTCCAGATAAGATTGTTCCCCAAGTTGATGACCTCCGGGTCAAGAAAACAGCGGCGCCTGTAGACCAGTTCTGCAACTCCTCTGCACTTTTACTGTTATTACTCTTCTTCGGTTAAAATTCGAAAAAGTTTGCCGTAGATGGCGATTCGTGACCACTCTAATTGGATACTTTGTTCGAGATGTCGCTGATTTATGCCAACTGCGCCCACGGCTAATTAACAGCGAGTGCTGATGGTTGAAACAAAGAGTTCACACCCTAGACCAGCTTGGAAATTCGTTGAACTCGAAAGACAATCACACGGGACGCCTACGACTCGAACCTTCACTGCATATGCACTTAATTCACTCGCCTCGAGCTTTTGATTTTTCTTTATTGGAATTATATTACTGAGATGGCGTGGATACCATGTGGGCGCACTCGATTATAATAATAATACATACTACGACTTTGTAATTAACTATTTTCGGATTTATGGGAAAGGTATTTACTCTCTCACAAATGCACAATCGAAACTTATCTAAATTTAAACTGGAAGTTTGTTCAGGGCTCACAATTCGGTTTATTTAAACGAAAGAAGTAAATAATTCTTATCGGCTGCGAGTCTAGACGCCGGGTTTGTTTTCCCGCTAATCAAAGCGGCCTGTGACTTGGAAATTAAGTTGACAACACCGAATTATTGCTTATTGCTGATCTATGTGACGGCTATGTCAGCGACCGCCCCTCAGAAACGAAAACAAATTGACGACATTTGAATTTGACAGTCAAACATAATAACTGATTCACCCTGGACATTCGTATTTTTACTCAAAATTCGTCGTAATTTATCGAGACTTGATAATATTACAAAAAAAGTCTAAAGAAATGAGTAAAGTTGAAAAATATTAAAACAAAAATGGAAAATGTCATTTCTTTCAAGAACATTTTCTGAATCATTATCTTTCCTGAACAACTCTGTATGATAATATAATTATTTCAAAAGTTTTACATCTTTAAATTTAATAAACATCTAGAAATAAATTTTTGATAGAACATTAAAAAACCTGCAATTACAGTAGAACCTCTTTAATCCGACCCCGCTTTTATCTTACACAATGGCCACACTTAACCCCATCCTTTCAAAAATAGTTTGCGTGTTGTACAAAGTGCTTCAATAAAGAGACGAAACCAATTTCAATCCGTTACTTTTAGCACCACTGTTGTCAAATCTACTATTATGCTACATTGCGCATCAATTTTTAACATTTAAACAAAAACTCTACAGAAACAAGCAAAATCATCCCAACTAAATCACCCTTTATCAGAAAGTTTTTTTTTAATATTCTCAGTTTTGTCAAAATCGAAAGTTGTATCAATTACAGGATGTTTCAGATAAGATGATCTATCAAAATTTCTTGGTTTTTGTGTCGCTGTCTATACAGAATGTGCCAGACTCGCGACCCAAAGAAAAATTTCAAGTAAGATAAGATACCAGGAACCAGGAAAAAAAAATGTTTAAGAAATTCTATCTGTCAAAAAATTTTGACATTTATTTTTTGCAATTTGATATTTTTTTATGTCTATTTAATAATACTAATGATCTTGTAATGTTTTTTTATAATTAACTAGTAAAGGTACACAAATTTTGCCAATAAAAGCCACAAATAACATTAAACAGAGTTACAATTTAGGATACAGCTTCCTTGTTTCCTCTTCTAATAGCCTGTAGCAAAAAAAATTGAAAAATAATTTTTCCAAAAAAAAAAAATTTAACTCTCGTAACGTCGAAATTTTTAAAGATAGAATTTTTTAACTTTTTTTTTCCGAGTTCCTGGTATGTTACCTTATATGTTATTTTTCTCTGAGCTGCGAGTTCTGGCGCACCCTGTATAGATAACAGCATCAATATTTTTTGGTAACTCTTGTTATGTCAAACTTTTTGGTAATTTCTTTAATGCTACTACAGTTCCCTCTGATTCATTAATTAAAATTCAATACAGAATAATTCAACAAGAAAGATTACTGTCAAACATAGCCGTAATTTTGTTTGAATAATTAGAATCAAATACAAGGTGATTTCAATGATAACCTAATCATAAAAAAATAGTTTTTCTAGTACATGTTTCAATTATCCTATTTGCCTTCAATTTTAAGAAAATTTAATTAAGCTTAAGTACACGGTGATTCAGCAAAGATATCAAACCTGTTTTTTTTTTCAAATATTTCAATAATTTCAAGACTTACATTACGTTTTTTATCTATTTAATTTTTCCCGAGTATTCAGTTAATCTAGAGTGTTAGCCATATCAGCCAATTCACTTCATTATTTTAACTAAAATTTCGTCATAGTTCATCGAGATTTGATAATTTTGCAAGAAAAGAATAAAGAATTCAGCAAAATTAAAAAAACAAAAATGGAAAATTGAAAATTATTTCAAGAATATGTTTGACTTGAGTGCATTATCTTCTTTCCTGACAACTCTGTATGATAGATACAATTGATTCAAAGGTAGGGAAAGACACCATAGACTATTGAATGTGCAAAAAGTGACTTAAAAACCACAATTTTATTTATTAGATTTTTTACATGACATTTTTTATTTTATTTTTATTTCACCAACAAATTAGTAAAGATTAATTAATAGTAGGATTTATTACTAGAAACAGAAACAATCTAAAAAAATCACATCCAGCGAGAAAAAACAAAATTTTTGATGGCCAATGTTGATTCTTGTTTTTGAAATATACTTTTAGCAGACTCATCCTGTATATTTTGTTATTTATATACTTTGTAAAAAACGATAATTGGTTCGCATTATAGAGGTTGTACTGTATTTGTGATTTTGTGCAATCTTGATTCAATTTCTTGACTGGTGAATGGTATAGTAGATCCATTCACGTAAAGAGAGCGAATTTTGAGTTCAAGGTAGGTCAATTGCACATTACCATACAATCAAACCGATTATAGAAACCGAAATGACAGACACCGGTACTCGGAAGTACCTGAAAATTCCTGAAGGCTTTTGACCGCACCCTTCAAGGGCTTCACGCTGCGAGCGGGGTTCTGTGGGAACCACAAGAATCCGAATTTGTATTTTTGCGGAAAGTCGGCCATTAGAATCGATAAACGGAAACGGAATAACAACCCATAAACCGTTCAATGTTAACCGGCGTTGAGAGGATGTTTATTTGTAAATTTTCTCAATTTGGTAGCTAATTACCCATCTGGATTACCACCAAACATGGCTATGAGAGCGGCTTTTTTCGGAACTTCTCACCATTTTCGGTTCAAATTCCGCGAAAACGATAAGCCGATGACCACACGTTTGTGAATCACAAGCTAATGAAAGATCTTAGTTGGCTCGGCCGTCAAGAATTACAAACAAAACAAAGCCTGTAGGTAGCAGCCAACTGGGCGGGAGTTGGCCTCACCTCGCAGGTGCGTCCTAACCGATGCACTTTTTTCGGTTATAACCGCATGCCACTTGTTGCGCCACTCACCAATAATCGTCCTTAGAGCGACTGTGGGCCCTCACGGCGTGTTGGGCGACACTGAATCCGAAATAAGAGTTCTTGTCTCTGGATTTTTTCACGATGGGCTCGCGGAACTCGATGTTGAAGCTTAGCACTAACGTCCGGGAGGTTAACACTGCGAAGAGGAGGAGGCGAGTCCAAGAATTCATTTTGACCGAAAGTCGAGAAGGTTTCAAATATTCGAGAGGGTTTACTACATTCGAGGGGATTTATACCATTTTAGCGATGTTTTCGCGAGGGGATGCACACGAGACCCTCACCACTACCACGCCAGCATGATTGTGACTGAGACGAGGAGGACCGAGGAACTCCAACGGAGACTTCGACGAGTACAATGTAAATAACATCGAAATTGCGCCTGCGTCACAGTGAACTGTTCGAAATTCAACTTTTTGAACACGCGCCAACAGTGATACCACCATTTCTGGTGATTTTTGTGCCAGTCTGGTGCTTTGGTAAAAATCTGTGGTAAAAATTCTAATATCTGATGATTTTTTACAAATGGAACCCAGTTACAGCAAAAAATTAATATATTTTGATTTTTTTTTATTTAATCGATTAAAAATTCGATTTTATTATTTTTTTCAACTTTTGGTCATTTTTAACTAGAAACTCAATTATTATATCAAATTTTCTTGAAAATAATTCGAAAAATTACCAAATTATTTAAAACAAAGTTGTCTTAGGTATTAGTTTTTTGTGAGATTTCATTTAACGCTCTTAACAGAGCTAAAAAATTGCTAAATTGGGTAAAAAAGCAAATATTTTGTGCTTTTTCGAAAAGTTCTAGTTTGTTTTTCGACTAGAAACAGAACTTCTTTGTGAAATTTTGTTAAAAACAAGCGGAAAATTCATGAAATTAGGCCAAAACTAATGTTTAAGGCCATTATTAAAATGCAGTGATCGGCAAAATTATGGAATAACTTTACTAAAAGTAAAAATAGTATTTGGTTTTGGCAAAAATACCCAAATTTCAATTTGACTCCAATTTTTTTTTAACCAATTTGATAGATTTTTTTAATTGTCGAAATGACGACACCAAAATATTAAATATTACTCCTACATAAAGTATTCGAAAAAAATCACTAAAAAAGTGAAATACTTTTACAAAAAACAAACAAATTAGAATTTTGTATTTTTTAGGAAGAAAATTGACCTGTTTGAACATTTTTGTGAAAATAAAATATTTTCAGTTTGCATAAATAAGATTTATCCGCAAACGTCACAAAAGTGACCACTTTTATGACTAAATAACACAGGTAAAAGTTAAATTTTTCAGACATGGAGTAAAAACACTGTTTTTACGCCTAGGCGTTTTTACTTTTACTTGACACTTACTTTGACATTTATCACTGTTGTCTTTTTCTTGTCTCTTTCAGCATCTTGTCTTTTTCAGCATTTTCTGGAGAGGTACAAGGTAGATTATCAGCATTCGACATTTTGCACTATAAACTACACCAATTATTTACCAGTTAAAACAATCAGCACTTTCGAAATGTCAACACAAATTCCGAAACTGACGCGTGACGTTTGTTATGATTTTATTGTAAAGCGTCCTGATTATTGAGGTGATTTACTTGCTTATTGGTGTGTTCCTCTTTCCTCTCCATCTGAATCGTTTGCAGATAAAATAGTATATGTTATTTGGAGTAAAAGTGAG
Organism: Tribolium madens; assembly: GCF_015345945.1. Classification (NCBI taxonomy): domain Eukaryota; kingdom Metazoa; phylum Arthropoda; class Insecta; order Coleoptera; family Tenebrionidae; genus Tribolium; species Tribolium madens. The sequence continues at coordinate 4,134,015 of NW_025400984.1, read as the reverse complement.
TTTATGTGGCTCAGCTGAATCCATTTGCCTCACTCCGTTCGGCAAAATGAACGTTCAGCTTCGCCACATAAACAATCACTTTTACTCCTAATAACATAATCTACTATATTCCATAGTTTTGCTGCTCACTGTGTACACAAAGTTTTGCTGAAATTGACTGAAAAATTACAAAATTAGATTGAAATTGATATTATTCCAAGTTATTTCGCTCGATTTAGTTCGTTTTTGAACCAGAGGCAGAAACGTACCGGGTCACTATAAATTGTTTGTGACAAAAAATCTATTGGTAATACTGAATTATTAGTAACCCTAATTTGTTATATCAGAATGTCTCAAGTGACGGCTAAATTAGCAGTCGCCCGTCGCAAATGAATGACAATTGCCTACAAAAGTTTGACGTTTGAAAGTCAAGGTTGCCAAATTAAAATTTTAAATTTGATATCAACTTGAAGTAAAAAATCACAATCATTTATAGTCCACCCGGTATATAGGTATTTTGCAAGATCTTGTCAAAACATACAAAAATAAATAATTGATGTTATTACGTTTGTTTCATTTTGTTTAGCTTGTTTTTGAGTAAAGATTTCTCAAAAAATAAGTTCAAAAAACACAAAAGTTGATCACGCTTTTTCAATTTTTTAACAACATTTTTGAACTAAAATTAGTTTTCGCCAAAATTTATTTTTACTCTTTTTGCCTTTTTTAAGTGTTTTAAATGTTTTTTAGGTAACAACGTAAATTTTTCCCAAAATTTTGGTAAAACAGGCCGAAAAATTACAGAATTAGATCAAAAGTAGTGTTATTTTTGACTTTCTCTAGAATTTAAACACGTTATTGAGCAGATTTGCGAGATGTAAACTTTCGACAGTTTTCGAAAAACCACTAAGCGCCAAATTGAGGCTAACTTTACCAAAATTAGAATACTTGATAAAAAGGAAAGATTTATGTAAATAAGTCTCTTAATTGTTATGGAGGCATTTTTATTAACTCTGTCCACACAAGAACTCCCTGACCAATTGTACGACATTTAAAGTGTCATTTATAATTAATCTTAATTAATTAATGTCTCTAAAATGGAAGGGGAGAATAATGAATAAACATTGAAATTTAGTACCCAAGTATCAGAACCAAGACAAAAACGAACGAAAAATAAATTGGTAAAAATCCCTCCACCACGAGTCAAATCGCCACTTTACCCCACCGCACCCTACTCGAATTCCCCACTTTATTCGTCCCGTTTTACAAACTTTGGAGCTGAGGTCAATATTAGTAAACATTATTAAACCAATTATCGACAATTATAGCTTGTCCAGAAGAAAAAACAACCTTGTAATTCTCATATTATACACCAATTTCAACTTGTGACCACTAAACCGATCCCGGAAGTGTGAAAAATGCTACAAGTTAGCCTCTGCTTTGTTCAAGTTTAATTCCTGGTGTTTTTTAGTATTAAAACAGTGTTTTAAGTGCAATGTGAGTGTTTTTCTGTTCAAAAAGTGCGCCATTTTTGTGACATTTGCCACTTTGGCAGTTGAAATTTAGGTTAGGCTCCTGTCAAAACCATATGTTTTATCAGTATTACTAGTTAAAATTGAAAGAAAATGAGTCAAATTTTGCTAAAACTGTTCCTATTTACGGGTATTCTAACAACTGGATATTGCAATCACCTGAAACAAGCACGAGTAAGTTAATTGAAATCCACTACTTGGCAGTTTGCCCCTCATTTCGCATTTAGGACCAACACAGACTCCAATTATCGACAAAAAGCGACTTGCGTTATTTATCCTCACTCTCTGACTCGAATTACATCAATAAAGTCCTCGATAAAATCCTAATTCCGCGAGTCGCGGGGACCCCCGACCACGACAAAGTCTTCAAGTTCCTATCATCGGAAATGCGGCGTTTGGGGTGGCAAGTCGACATCGATGAGTTTGTAGAGCGGGCCCCCATATTCGGCGCTGTCACGTTCAAAAACATTGTGGCAAGCCCGAATCCCCAAGCTGAACGTTTCCTCGTTTTGGCTTGCCATTACGACTCGAAATACTTCCCGAATGCCGTGTTCGTGGGGGCTATCGACTCGGCAGTGCCTTGTGCTATGATGCTCGAGATTGCGAAGACGCTATCGCGCGAGTTGGACCGTGTTAAAGACTCCCCAGTGGGCTTGAAGTTTATTTTCTTTGACGGGGAGGAGGCGTTTGAGGAGTGGGGCCCCAACGACTCGATTTGGGGCGCTAAACACCTGGCGCAGGTGCTGCACGGTAACACTAGTAGTCTCAATGGGGAAGTTGTAACAGAATTGGATAAAATGGACGTTTTGGTTTTGTTGGATTTGATTGGGATGAAGAATCCGAAATTTTTGAATTTTTTTGAAAACACCCAGCGATGGTAACGGTTCATGGTTGTGGTCCGGGTGGTGTAGAGTTGGTTTTAGGTTTGTGAGGTTGTCCCAAATCGAGCATGAGTTGCAAAAGTTGAATCTTTTGAGGAGTCACAGACATAGCTATTTTCAGTCAAGTAGGCCATATGGGAGGATTGAGGACGATCATCTTCCCTTTTTGAGGAGGGGTGTGCCAGTACTGCACCTGATTAGCACCCCATTTCCCCCTGAATGGCACACGCCTCGAGATAATCGCAATATCGTCGACATGGACACTGTCAATAATCTCAATTTGATATTGAAAATTTTCATTAGCGAATATTTGCAACTGTTAGTATAATTTTATTATTTATCATGTAATTAGTTGGGTGAAGAGAAATTTTGTGACGGGGTTATTTATTACGCAATTATAGAAACGCAAAAATTCTATTTTCCCAACGTTTATCAATGCATAATCACTGACTAACAAATCATTGATATTTTAAATAGTTCCTTGGCGGAGTCAGCGGAAGAATTACCGGAAAAGGAGCTGTGACATCAAAGACTTATTTTAGATTATTCTATTATGCATTGTAAAGTCATATTTTTGTGAAATACTCTAGATAACCAATTTTTCATATTTTACAGATACTTAAAACCAGACAAGACTCATGAAAATCCCATCCCTCTGATAACTGTATTTGTATTTGCACTAATTTGTATTATTTACAAAAATTTGCAGGAAAAAAGGTGATATTTTGTAAGTGGTGTGAATCACCCGCAGTACACCGGTGTATTACTGGTTGCAGCAATTTTGACTGAATTTTTAAAAATGTACATGGAACCAAAGTCAATTTTGAGAACTATATCAGGAACAAAACCCAATTAATAATCCTGGAAAATGTAAATAGGTATATATTTTTAAGGAAATTAGGAATTTTGCAACCTGTAACGTTCTATTAACAAAAATATTTATTTTTTTATTTAAATTTCTAAGAAATCGAGTTTTAAACTTTGTTGTTTAATTTTATTGTTCTGTAATAAATAACAAATATAATTTGTTGGAGCAAACTTGTTATTCCTTAACCTGAGAAATACAAATCCTGAAAAACGACGAGGAACGAAAAATTCTAGATTCTCATCGTTCACATTAACTGCTTACACAACAGCATCAAAAGCAATAATAATTTTGTTCATTTTCATTACCATGTAACAATTCTTAAACTACTTGATTCAAACTAAATTAATTAAGCCATCACCTTTAATTAGGGCATAATTTAACTTAAAAAATTATTTTTAGCCTTTCCGGCCCCTCAAACGCAGCAACTACTGAGTTTCGTACAATAAACAAGGTAATTTTTTTGGGATAATTGTACAGGGTGTATCAGCTAAAATATCCTAGCTGGGACACCCTGTATGGACTTTTATTGATATAATATTTTGCAGGAAAGTTACCCAACGCTAAATTTAGTGCTTTATCAACCTTTGTTACACTATATATTTTTCTAACAACCAATTAATAATAAAACTGTTAAAAAGTGAAACGTTTTTCGTTTTTATACCCTCTAAATAAAACAAAAATGCTCCATTTTACTATTTTTTTCCCATCTAGTAAACTCAAATTATCACTGTAGCCTTGAACCTTATTATTTGTTAACAAACAACGGAAATTTCTTTTCAAAGGTCAAACGTAATAATTTCGTTTTAAAATGTTGAAATTTGTTTTAATTGTTGTAATTTTTAACCCAGTTTTGAGCCAACTGAATAAAATCATCGACTTGACTTGGGATTTCAGCAATGAGACAGTCTACTGGCTTGGGGTAACCCCCTTCGAATTTACAAAAACCGTCGGACATAACGAAAGGGGCTATTGGTGAGAATTTCCCATAAATGGGGGCACAGTACTAAAAAAACAGGTATGCGGCTAACGAATTCCGTGCTGGCGAGCATGGGGGCACCCACTTCGACGCCCCTTACCACTTCAATGCAAACGGCTGGAAAGTGGACCAAGTCCCAGTTGAGAGACTTGTAGCAAAAGGGGCAACAATTGACTTGAGCCAAAACAGCACCAAAGCCCTCGAACGCCACCATTTGGAAAATTGGGTGCGACAAAATGGCGACTTTCCGGAAAATACCGTGCTTTTAGTCAAATTTGGGTGGTCCAAGCACTGGCCAAGACGCAGCAATTATTTTGCTGTAACTCCAGACGGAAAATTCGATTTTCCCGGTAGTGAAAACTGTCAAAAACGCAAAAATTTCAATAAAAGTTTCAAGGTTTGTCCCCTGAAGCTGCATCGTGGATCGCCGAAACAGGTAAAATCGTGGGTGTGGGGCTTGACACACCCAGTGTGGACCCAGGGACAAGCACCGACTTTCAAGCACACAGGATTTTGGCCAAAAACATGATCTATATTATGGAAAATGTGAAAATTTTGGAAAATTTGCCACGTAAGTAATTATTTTGGAAAAATTCCATTAATGAAAATTTTCAGCTAAAGGTTTCACCCTTGTTGCTTTACCAATGAAAATCAAGAATGGGACAGGGGCCCCGTTGAGGGTCCTAGCCCTCCCGAATAATCTCAACTCAGAGTAAAATTTTATTCAATCCAATTCAAGTTTCTTGAAATTGCCATAAAAACCCAAAAAATCGTCATTATCCAATTTGTAGGGGCGCAAATTTTTGGCTACTTTCATGGCTTCGACTTGGTCGAACCGGTCCTGATATTCCAAATATTTGAGTTTCAACAAATCTGAAAATTGTAATTGGGATTAAAATAATTAAAATCAATTTTTACCATTGATTTCCTCGAGTGATTTCTCCTCCCCTCCGAAATCCACCGGAAGCACATTTTTGGGGATTTTATCGCACAACTCTACTAAATTGTCGCAAAAACATACTTTTTTCACTATTTTAGAACCGAGAAAAACCTTACACATTTCGAATACTTTAAATGCAAATGCTGACAAATTCACCACATAGACATTTTTTACTCTAAGTTTTAAAGTTTTCTGAAATAAAAAAAATTACAAACCCCCAACTTCAAAGCGATTAATTACCTACTTTATAAAACACCATCATTTTTTGGAAAAGACTGGGAACAAAGTTTTTAAAATGTTCAGGAGCAAAATTTGAGCAATCAAGAATGAAAGTGTGGCTCAACTGAAGACTTTCGTGGTGATGAATTTCGCCATAAAAAATTATATGGGCTGATGTGTCATATGCAGAGAGTTCTAAACTCAGTTTGGGGTCTCTTATTTTATAAATGTAGACACGGCTCAAGTCTGGAGTCAATTTTGGCAAAGGCAAAAAGTATCTAGAATTAGAAATTAAAAAAATTCGTTGTAAAATTGGGGTTTACAATGCGTCCATAACTTTTCTCATATTGGGCAATCTGGGATTAACATTATCAAATAATGAAAGCATTTTGGGCAACACAGTGTAGTACAAATCGATTTTCTGTTTAGTAATTTCCACACTACATTTGTTATAAATCAGATAATTTTTGATACAGTTTAAATCTACAAAAACAGATTATTTATTTAAAGCAGTTTTTGCTAAATTACCCATAATTTCAGGCAAATGTGGTTGACTTTTCATCCACTCTTGGACCGTTTTGCAATCATCATCAAACATTTCTTTGGTTCGGCCGAAATTTTGCGCAATTTTTTCCTCAAGATCGTCATAAACCTCGTAAAATTGCACCATCTTCGCACCAACAACAGTAAAGAGTGATTTCACCAACGTCAGAGTAAATGGTAAAAGCTTGTTTCAGTCGTTATCAAGTACATGGGGAAAAAATATGTTCAATTTAAAACATTTATTGCAAGCAACATTTCAAGGTCATCAAATTTAATTTTGTTTGGTTGGTAGCCGTGTCAATGACCGCTCGATGAAAAACACTGTAGTTGAAAGCAGCAAGCCCACCCCCCACATGTAAAACGCACTTTCCGTCTGTTCCAAAGTCAAAACTTCGGCCCGAAAAACAGTTTTTTGGTTCAAGGCTTTTTTTGCATTGTGGCCAGCTTGGTCGTAAAAATGCTCAATGAAACCAAAATCTCGCAATTTCAGTAATAAAGCGTCAATTTGGCCAAAAATTGGGTAACCTTTGACGAAAAACAACTGAATATAAACCGGGAAAATCGGTTTTTTGAAAAGGTGAAACAGGACTTCGCCTTCAGAGTTGATGAAAAATGGGAGAAAAAATTCGTTGGTTCTTTGGAAATCCACAGTGACACAATCTTGGGTGAAAGCAGTTCGAGTGATGCAATCTCTAGGATTAGGGCAATATTTGTAATTTTCCCTAACATGGACTTCACTAGGGCTTGAGTCAAAACTGTAGAATTTTGCAATGTCGTGATCGATTAAAATATCCAACTTGGACTCTACTATATCCTCCAGGGAGTTAATCTGGGGCTCGTAGCTGTTTTTTGACATGATTTCCATCATTTTGCTTTTGAAAATCGTCGAAAGTATCAAACAACAACAAACCCAAACAAGAATCAATAACCGGTACTTCACCGGAAATCGTTTCAAACCCAACTCGAGCAAAATCTGGTACAACATAAGACCACTAGACGAGTACTCCATCGTGTACAAGAAGCGACAAAATAGTACCATCGCCGTGAAAGCACCCAAAAGAACCAAATAAACCTCCTGGGTAAAAATCAAGCCCATGCGTTTCCAGTACGGCAGTAGCTTTGCTTTTGGTACCAACCATCGGGTACCATCCTCCATGAAAGTACAAGTAATGTCAAAATCCAAATGTTCGTCAAATTTCGAATGAAACACTCCTAGTGCCATCTCGCCTTCACGCCGTTCCAAGGAACCCAAAATATGCGTATAAGTACCATTTATTTTACTCCCCCAGTACTCAAATTTGGTTCTGGTGTAGTTGATTTCGAAAAGTAAATGTTGTGCAATGATTCCAAAAGCCTCAATTTCGATACCACGCTCAGAATTAAGGGCATAAGGTGGTATAATATTATTCAAAATTTGAACAGTTGTGTTCCGCCATTTTGGTGGCAACTCGAAATTTGGGAAAGTCTTATTTCCGGTTAAAACTCCTCTAAGACATGAATTCCACTCAAAAAAATCTACAAACGGCTTGTTGACACTCTCGAATTCGTACGGTTTGTAACTGTAGATTTTTTGCAAAATTTTTGAACGTGTTTCAACTACAAGTACTCTCACAATGTAGTATTTAGACAATGCTTCGAAAATCGTCCCTTGGATTTTGTCAATAATCACCACAGTTTTGCTTTGAGGACTGAACGTTTGAATTTMGGACAAATGCCTTAAAATAGTCTCAAAATCATCCCCAACTTTGATTACAACAAAGTCACTTCTTTGGTACTCAAACCAAACTAATGATTCTTCCAGATTAAGTCTGATAACAGGTCTGTGAAATTGCAAATCTATGTTTACAAAATACACAATGTTTGCGTCGATTAAACTGTGCAAACAGTCGCTCAAATAGTGAGATTCCTCCTCCGGTACTGAAATTTCACCAGAAACAAGCAATACTAGACTTAAGAACAACAACATGGTGACACAGTTTCAAAATGATTGAAATATAGCTGAAACAAGTGTTTTACAGTGATTGCATCCACTTTCAGAAATCATTTATTTTATTTTTATTAGCAATACCACCAAATTACAACCCCCAAACAAGTCACTTAGTTGTAAAAAAAACAAAATAAACAAAGTTCAAATTTTTATTTTATTACTTCATTTTTTGTATTCCACTAAATTAATAGCTAGATTGTAATGAGTCCATTTGTATATTAATCGACAGTCATTCCAGGAATAATAATGAAACGGACCGCAGACTAAACAATTCTTCTTAACCAATAACATTAATAAATAAAACTTGTCAGATGACTGATTAACTGTCAATTTCATTGCGGACCGCAGACTAAACATCCAGTTTGACTTAACTTAGACCAAATKAGCTCGAGTAAAAGCACAAACAGTGAAAAAAATAGCCCGAAAAGTAGCAAAACAAAAGGCAAGGCCATGGTTTCCACGTCGTTAAGCTCGACTTTTTCGGAAAGTCTCAACTGTGAGAAATATGCGCTTTTGAAAATATTGTCCATGTAGTCGTAATTATAGTCGATGATTCCGTTTGCTTGCAATAACAGGATTAGAGAATTGATRTGTTCAAACATGGGGAATCCCTTAGATATGATCATATGGATGGGCGTGACACATACGCGTTCTGACATGACGTGGATGGTGCTATGACCATGTTCGTTCAAGAAATATGGGCTGTGGTAGGCGATGTAGCGTCCCATGGCAATACTTGCAGTGTCCCTTTTTGTGGCTGTTCTCTGCAAGCAGTCATAAGTCTTGGGACAAGGGACATTATGGTCATAAATGTACTTTTCAAGAGGGTCACCATGGTCATACATGTTTGCGTACCCAACAGGCAAACTTATGACCAAYTCAGAATCGACTATTTCTTGGAGTGTWGTTATGTCACTCTCGTAGGTGACCCCACTCAAAAGATTTATAATCTGACTTTTGAAAGCAGTCGAAATGATCAAACAGTAAAAAATCCAAGTCAGTACTAAAGCCCTGACTGTGTATTTCACCCTTATTTTGGTCGGTTGTTCGATTAAAATGCTAAAAAGGTGGAAAAAAATTGTGGTGGAGACCTTCAACTGAGATAAGTGCAAATGTAGGACATAAATCAGGTTATACAAGAAAAAAGAAGCCAAAAAGGCCGTCCACGTGTCAAAACTGAACGCCACAATAATCCTTTGCCATTTTTGCAACTCGCGAGCTTTTGGTACCACCCAGAAAAGGCTGTCTTGGAGGTACTCATAACTGACATCAAAGTCATAAATTTCTGAGTTTTTCAAATAAAATCCACCAACTGTGATGTCAATATCGTGGGTTAAAAGGCCACCAAAGGCCAAATAGTACGTTTCGGGTTTCTTCTCGTTGTAATAACTCCCGTTGTGGAGGAAGTACTCAATTTGGAAATTGTAGTACTTGCTGATTGTCTCCAATGTGAATATTTCTATTCCTTCAAGGGTTGAATACGGGTCGACGACGTATGGCGGGATCGGCTTGTAGGCAATACGCACTGTGGAGTTGCCCCACAATGGGGGCACTGTCTTGGTGAATAAACTTGGGGGGTTGTTAAGACACGAGCCAAGGGGGATAATAGTTGTGTCAGGATTGTTGATATTTTGATTGTTGTAAGGGTAATAAGTGTATAGGTTTAGGGAGTGGGTTTCAAGGACGACAATATGGCTGATGTAGTACTTGACGGCCATTTTGAAAATTTTGTCGGTTATTAACCGGTCCAGAATTATTATAAATTTCGCTTGGGGGTTAAATGTGCGAAATTCGTTCAAATATTGAATTGTTTCGTCCAAATCCGAGTCCAAATTAACACCAATCAGGTATATTTTCGCACGTCCAAACGCAAACAAGTCCAAAATTTCGAAAAATTGCAAATTTATAATTGGGTAATTCACCGGAAAATTGACATTTAGCGACACCACAATTTGGTTATTTTCATAATGATGACTAAGGATTTTATTAACACAAAATTGGACCAAATTTTCGCTGTTATTTAGGTCAAGGATTTCCAGAAATGTTCCAAGTCTTGTTGTGAAATGCATGAGAAACAATATTGTTAGGATCATAACTCACAACTGAGCTTGAAGGGAACTGTTTTAAATTTGAAACATTTGACAAGAATTTGCTTTTAACAGGTCACGCGATGTATGATAAATTAATTCTTCTAAATTACTTAAAATTAACGGTCCATTAACGTTAGCAGATAATTAGTTGGATATTTTTGTTGGAAAATGAAACCGTTTTTACTTAAAATGCGATTTTTCTCTGTAACGAATGATAAAAATAAAAGGAATTTAGCAACAGTCACTTAATTAGACGATTTTAGTGTGACTTGATGGTTCACACTTAGGAGTACCTAAATCAAATTCTCAATTTTCAAAAATTCGTCAAAATTTTACAAAATCAGTTAAAAAACATAGTTTTGTCCATTACATCAATTCTATAACCACCAACAGTGTGATTTGACAATTTTTATAATTTGTCATGCAATCCTGGAAAATTTTTGGAATTTTTTTGAGTTTTAAAAATAGGATTTAAGTGTAAGTGTGACCCAACTTTCCAGGCTAAAATGATCCAATTAAGCGATTCCTTGCATAAATTTGGCGATTTTTTGACTCAATCATCAGTTTTTAATATAATTTTTAGGGTTTTCAAAATAAAAAATAAAATCTATCATGTTTATATAATTTTATCAACAAAATAAATATCTTACAGTTTAATTTAATTAGGCAGCTTGCAAAGTATTTGCGTACTGAAATTCTGGACTGTTTTCATATTCACACATATCCAGGGCTATCTCGCAACTCTCTTTAACCACCCTCTTCTCATCCCCTAAATACTTATTCAAAATATTTATACAATCTTCGGTGGCTATAGCCCCCAGAGCCTCTGCACACTCATGCCTGACCATCTCATTCTCTCCACAATCCTCCAGACTGTCCCTCAAAAACGGCACTCCTTCCTTATCCTGCAGTTGCCCCAAAACAAAAGCCACCTCATGTCTAAACAACGCACTTCCGCATTTCAAACCGGCCCCCAGAGCCGCAATAGCCTCCTTAGTCCCAACATTGCGTAAAGAAAACATGGCACGATATCGCTCAAAAAGTGGGGCTTTCTCATCTAGGAGTTTCTCTTTAAGTTTCGTCACATTTGTGGAAGTTGCAGGAGGAGCAGGATCGACAGAATTGTAGGGACTTTTCAGACTAATCGTTGAACTTTCGGGGCTTTGCAACCATTTTATCCTTTCAAGGGCCAATTCACACGTTTCTGCAACTTCAATGACCTGATCCGATTTGAATTTTTCCAAAATGGTGATAGTTTCAGGAGAGGCAATAGCGCCCAAAGCTTCGGCTAAAGACAAGAACCTGAATTACAACGCAAAACTGAAAAATCAACACAAACCTGCCTCATGCCTCACCATTGGCTCCTGATTTGTATCTTGTAACACTTCAATAAGAATTGAGACAGCTTGAGCGTCTTGCATTTGACCCAAACAATACGCAAGTTCGTGTTTTAATAAAGCTGAATCGTCGTGGAAGCAGTCTTTAATGCAGTCTATCGAAATGGGGCCCCCAATATTACGAAGAGTAAAAAGGGCCCGAAACCGCTCTTTCAAGGGCCTGGATTCGTCCCGAAGCACTTTACCGATGTTACGAATCTGATTTTCAGTAATATTAACCATTTTAGCAATTTTTGAAACACGTTTTTTTGACAATTTGATGATGTTTGACATTTACACAGGTGTGACAACCTACCTAATCAAAAATACCACTCAAATACTTACCTAAATTACTCGAAATTCATTGTATGTGTTTATTTTATAATGTTGATGAGTTGTAAAAACACCTAATTAAAAAGTTGTCACTAAAGATTTTTTGACTGATAAAAATTTGTGTTTTTTTGTGGTATTACATTGCCAGCCCTGTGTGTCACTCTTTTCTAACCACACTATTTTTCAAATAAAATGGCACAAAGTCGTTTGGAACGCATTGGGACGATTTATTCAAGGTTTTTTGTGATGAAAATCGTTCAAAGTTTTTGATTTGGGGTTTGCAGGGCCCAGGGTTTGATCAAATCGGGGGGTGTGAGATGGGAAGATCGCCCCCTCTGGTTCGACCTTTACGAGGCTTTTCCCCCCAAAGAAGAGCCAAAGTATGACCGGCCCGCTCCCAACATCCCCCTAAGACATATTTTTTACGAAGAGGATAAAATTCGAGCGTAATTAACGCACATTTCACGAGTTAATTGACTCACACCAGTTTAGTATTTTTCACAGGAATAATAAGAAAATCGGTGCTACGCATTTACTAGACACCAAATATAAGACCTTGACGCAGAAATTCATCGAGAGTTATAGGACAATTCAAGCCCAGTATGGCGATTCCGGGACTGAGGAACAAATTTACAAGGAAGCAATTGATTTGTTGAAGAAGAATCAAGAAATCAAAAAGGACGAGGACGATGTTAGTTTAAGTACGGCTTTTAAAGAGTCGTTAAAGGAGCAAAAAGCCAAATTAAAAATAAATGTCAGTGATATATTCAAAGCTTAATTTCTTTGTTAAAATCTAGTCTTTATAAAGTGTTGACATGTTGACATTTTGTTTTATTTTATGTCACGTTTGGTGTCCCTAAAATGGGTAAAAAATTAAGTCGGGGTCGTACCCCCGAACAAAGTCTTTATTCTACCGTTTTCTATACCGGGAGTCTCGAAACTATCACTCCATCAATCACAATTCCCTCAATATGTACTTCCCCCTCGTTTCACTTGTCCGAAAAGACCTCAGAGTCGAAGTGTGACAGTGAAATAATCCATTACGGCGAATTGCAAAATATGTACGTGAAGTCCCAGACTTTTACAGCCGATCACTTAACACTTACAACTGTTAAAACATCGCAATTGGTGTTAGTTCTCTTGAAGAGGCATTTAGGAGAGATTGTGAGTGACATCCATGCTGGGTAATTATTCATGTTGCTTTGATGTTATTATTTTATCGGTTTTTTAGAACATTGAAAATGCCGGATAAAGTTATCGAAAAATTTGGCTCCACCAGTGGCCGGAACCAAAACCAGCAAACCGACACATACACTCTTCAAAGAAGAATGATTACACATTTTGTCTCATTACTTCACGTTCATGAAATGATTTTAACTTATCTCAAACAGAGACGCGTCGATCAAGCACTTGATTTAATCAAGCAAATTGCAGTTAGTCACGCTCTTAAGGGAATCACCGTGACCGAATTTAGAGTAAGTTTTTTTTTTTRAATTTTTGATAAAATGACAGTCTTTTAGTTGGTGGACTGGTTTATTGTCAATTATTTGATAAAAAACAAAGTAAGCACAGATGAGAATATAAACCATTTGATGTTTTACTTGAGCACCGTTTCGAATTATATTGTGCGATTTTTCGAAAGTCAGAGTGCCCGCCAAACTATGGTGAAAGACTTGACCACTGTGAAACTTGACGATAGAAGTAACAAAGCCAGGGAGAATTACCGACTAATGAAACAATGGACTACCCGGATTGAAAGATCCAGAGACCAAATAAAGGACTTAATTGACAAACTCCTCGCTGACCAAGCCCGAATGCAAGCAGCGAGAGAGGCAGAAATTCGAAGTATTGACACTCAAACCCTCAAAGAAAACGACTTCATAATGAAATACTTCGTAAGCAGAAAACCGACAGAATCACGCTCACAATCGCAATCTCACCAGGAGAAAGCCTCAACGTGAGTACCCAAACCCCAAATTTCAAATTTAAAATATCCGCCAACAGGGTTGGCGAAGTAAAATCCCTACCACTGCCATTCTCGCTGCCAACCCAAAGCGGAAGTAACCCTAGTACTCGAACAGAATAATAGATTTCTAGTTTATCGACCCGGCAAACCGCTTTTCACAAATTGCAGTTTTGAATGAAAAATCGCAAAATTTTATTGTGTTTTATCAGATTTAGTCTTCCAACATGGATAATCCAGTCAAGACATTTGTAAGTAACAGTTTCTTTTTTGAGGTTATGTTAATGTGAAAAATCGTAGATGATCCCGAATGAGCTTTGCCACAGGGCTGGGGTGGCTGCTTCCTGGCTCTCCGTCAACGAATTCGGCGTTTTTGGACACCAGAAAGTGTCAAAGGTCGATAAACCGAGTCACTTCGCCCCCTCGGATGCCTCAGTGTTTCAGTTGCGTCCCGATATTATTCTGTTTAAGCCGATTTTACGTAAATTGGTGAATGAGGCAAACGGCGCTTTTCTCACTCTTCAAGCCCTCATCGCCACTGAGGGGGACCATAAAGCCGAGTTATTAAAACTGAGCCGGCAGTACAGATCCATAATTAGGGCCTGTTTAGAAAACTTGCAAGACGAAGTAATGCGAGCTAATGGGGACTACCGTGAGGAATTACAAAATTACATCACGATTTTTTACTCAGTTGAGTGTATTTGGCACTTGTGTGAAATTTTGTTTGTTGATGCGGTCCCTGGTAAGTCAATGATTATTTTAGCGATTTTTTTGTGATAATTTAGGTTTTAGGTAATATTGTTTTGCCCCATTTATTGGACTGGATTAGGTTTCACTTTCCCAAATATGACCGAAATGCGGCGAGTATGTTGGCGGGCGATTTGGGGGGCTTGGAGTCACACCCCGATTATTGGGAAACCGTCATAGGGTCACTACTACAAGGCCGGGTTAAGGTCGTTAGGGCACTGCTTAAATTGCACTCAGAGGCGGAGTCTCAACCTTTCAAAATTGTTGATCAGTGTCTTAGAGCAATGCCGGTTTATAATGTAAGTTGGCTGTGAAAAATTGACATTATTTCATAGACTACTTTTAGATGTTTAGTGGGACGTCAATCGCTGAATTTAATCTACAGTGGAACCATTGGGTCGTGGATGTTCAGTCGAAAATCGACGCAAAAATGTTTATTTCGTGTTACAATCTCAATTTGATTATGAAGGTTTTAGTTGTTTTTGTTGCCTTGGTGGAATTATAGGGTTTTTTGTAGCTTACGGTTGGTGACGAAGTTGCATGGGGGGAAGCACAGCAGTATTGCGAAACGTGGTATGAAATGCTAGCCGCGTGGTTGTTTTTTACACAACCGACAGTCAAATCCTTCGAGTTGGGACAGTTTGCCAAACAGTGTATCACAAAAATGTCGATAGGGAATAGGATTAAGCATTTGGATCGAATGCTATTGGCAGCAATGGAATTTGATATTTTACAGGTAAACAATTTAAACAAAAATTACAGTTTTCTGTAATTTTTTTTCAGGTGATTAAAGAAATTCAAAACATGACAGACAGTGGTTGGTTTGTGAGCCACTTAACCGACTTACTTTACCACTCAGGGCGTCTAAACGACCCAAATATTGAAACCGAAAATTTGTGAGTCTCCTATTCTCATACCTTCTCAATAATTATTATTGCATTTTAGCCATCCTGAAAAATTACGTGAATCGTTTTTAATCGATTATGGCTCACTTTTAATGGGCCATAAATCGCTATGGCAGGTCGGTTTAAGCTACTTGGACCACTGTCCCAGTGACGGCGTAGAAGTGATAAAATTATTGCTGCCACGACTGTCTCTAGATTCCGAAATGCGGGCTCAAAAAATCGTTAGAGAGGCCCTAAACCGGAATTTGACCGAGACTGGTAACAAGAATGTGGGATTTTTTTTGTTTTATTGCTTGATTATTGCAGCACAAAGTATTTGCAAAGTTCAAGGAATGACTTGCAAAAGGCGTGGGCGTCTAGGGCACGCCCTCGCCTGGGCCCTTAAATCACAAGACAGCACTTTTGTATCGTTTTTATCTAATAAGTTTCTGAGAGAGTATGCCGAAAGTGGAGATTTGAACAGTATTGACCTTTTGGATAATCTCGGATCGTGTATTATGGCAAGCGATAGGTTGATATTTTTGGGGAAATATTACGAATTTCATAAGTTGTATCAAGCGAAAGAGTACAAAGAGGCCGCTAGTTTACTTGTTTCGCTCCTTGAGTCGAACTTAATACCGAATTTGTGAGAATTGAAAAAATTGTTAATCTTATCTAATCATTGATTTCTAGTTTCTGGAATATTCTCCTAACTGACGCAATACCACTCCTTGAATGCGAAAAAATAGTTTTTTCGTCAACCGACACTTACATTATTATGCAATGTCTGGAAGAAAGGGAAAAAACGAAAGATTTAAAAGACAAAATTCCCCTTTTGAGACTAGCAACGACCCGGAATTTAGCACGAGCGTTAGTACATGAAGCCCAATTAAAGTGATCATTTTTCAAACACTTTTTTATTAAATACTTTAAGTAAACAAAAATTGTTAATTGGCCCCTTTAAGTGCACTCGTCAAGTCCTTAAACTCTTCAATTTTCGTGGCAGTGATCGTGTCAGGGTTAATGTATGTAACTCTGGCAGCGAAAAATTTATCTTGTAACATAAAAGGGTACCATTGGGCCGAATCAGGCCACATTTTAGAGTACGGAATGTCTGAAAATTTATACCATTTGATGGGGTTCATCTCCTCGCTGGCTTGCTCACAACCATCGAATTGTGAACAAGTGAAAATGTGGACTATATCTGCGGAATTCACGTACGGCAGGTCATACCTCACAACTCCGATGTGTTTCAATTCCTTTGCCACTAAACTACACTCCTCTTCAAGCTCACGCTTGGCGCAATTCGCGATTGTTTCGTTTTTCTCCACTTTGCCTCCAAAGCCGTTCCAGAGGCCTTTCCCCAAGCCCCGCGTTTTGTACCCCAGTAAAACCGCGTTGTTCTTTTTGAGAAAGACGAGAGTGAATACCTTGTTCACTGCCATGGTGTTGTCACGGTTGGAATCTCTTTTAACAGGAGAGTGCATTCTTACTGTTTGGTACGTTTTTTGAGGTTATGATTTTATATTTTGACATTTGGCGCCTCGGCAGCGTTGCCACATTGTGTTTAAAACAACGTCATGGCTTGTTGTTGATTTGAATATGACGATAATTGCATAATTAGACTGGTGTCTGGTTCTAGGATTAGAATGACGCACTTTTTTATCGGTTTAATTCCATTAGTCTAAACAAATTTGCAAAAAATTGACCATTTAGCAACGTCGCTCCATCTGGTTTAACCTCATTGGTTCGGCCTGAAATGTCATAATTCTTGAAAAATTGCGAATTTGTCCAACTTCCGCCACTTCTCGGGCGTTTTTCCCAAAAACGAATTTTTCAACTCCTAAATTTTTATTAACAAACTACAAGAAATTCACAAGTCGTGTGTGGTATTTTAATCATCTTGAAGAAAATACGCCGCCATGTTGAATTTCTACGGTGAAAATGATAAAGTGTAGTGTCATCATTTAGGACACGAAAACAATTTAATTTATCTTTAATAAATTTGCAGTGACCCCGTAAATAGTTTGTAAAACTCTCAGATTTTATTGTGTGTAAAAACACACTTGTAGTTTTTTTTTAAACGGAGACGTATTTTTGGTTGTGCAGTTGTCAAAAATAGGTGAGTTTTGTGTGTCATTTTTGTGTTTATTTAGGTGCCCAACTATTTATTTAGTCTTTTTTAGGTTCTATCATAAATTTGCTAGCTTTGTGAGCTTTTTATATCGCTTTGTCAGTGTTTACTTTCCAGAAAAGTGCAGTCTCAAGTGCCTTTACACTGATTTCACATTTGCAAAATTTCCATTGTTTTGCAAGCAATTCGACCAAAATTTGAGCTTTTTGATTGTTAAGGCTTAATACAATTACCGAAAATCACCCTTTCTTGGGTGTAATTAGTTAAATTCCTATTGCTTTGTTTAGTTTGGTCCAAAAACTTGTAAATTATCAATTATCATATAGTTAATAGATAAGATAGTTTATTAAGTATTTATCGATTCTACATGTGAAATCCTACAAGTTTCTACATTCCTCACTACTTAGCATGTTGTAATTAGTTTTGATTTAATTTTTTTGGCAACTTTTGCATGATTGTTCTCAACATAACATTTTATTAATGTTTTCACAGACGGCTGTTTTAAGTGGAATCTAACAACGAATCAACTAACAAACAAAAGTAAGTTTTTTTAATTATCGACTAGTTATAAACAAACATTTGCTGTTGTAATTCTATTATTGCTTTTTTGTGTTTGCTAAGCTAGCTTTATTTTTTTCACTAAAAATAGACGATAAAGAGTTGGTTGGGTTAAATGTGACTTTTCTCTGATTATGCCACGTTATTGTCTTTCTTTGCTTATTGTTTCTCGTTCTAATTTTAAACGAAAATACGTGACCAAGTTGGCCATGAAATTTTTTTTTCAACATCTGTCAAAATTTATAGCCAACTGAGGATTTAATATTCAAATGGAAAGGATTTTATTTGAAAATTAAATAAATACTAGGGCAGGAAGTATCATTTTGAGTCAGTGTTACAATACGTGACATTTATTTCAACGTTCTTATTTAAATTTTAACCTGACCTTGGCCCACACGTGAGTGATAAAGCTCATAAGCTATTCTCATGTTTACTATACATAGTGTTTCTAAAACAACGGTTGTGTCTTGTGGAGAAAGGAAAAATAAATGGAGGTCTAGAATAATTTGTAAAAAAATTAAATAAAAGTTATAATGTGTCAAGGTAAGCCGGTTGAAGAAATCACGTGCGATATGTCATTACAAGAAATATAAAAATTTAGAAAATAAATCAAGGTTGTATCAGACTAAAATAAAAATTCGATTTTATTTTTAGCTGCAATAATTCGAAGAGTACTTCTAAAACGTTATAAATAGTTTAGTATAATAATTCTGTACACAATTTTCAAGAAGTACTCAAAATCCCTAGTGAAATTCAAAATTTGTTACATCTCACTACTGCTAGAAGTCTGGCTATAAGAATAAATCAATGAAACTCTATCTTTTATTTATTTGGGAAATGATGAATACTATGAATGATTCTCTTTTGAGAATTTGATTAATTTCAGAGGACGTAATTCTGATCTCAATAAAAACTACATTTTCGTTTTGTCACTTGAATTTTTATCGAATAATAGTGAAAAATCTGTTTAAATTATTACAGTTTCCTGTAACTGTAAAAAATTCCGAAAATTCGCATTTAGCCCAGCCCGCTTGATTTTTTCAACCAAAAACAATTTGTTTCGGTATTTGTTTAGATGAGACGGGGGTCGCACGATATGCAAGTCAATGTGGCTGGAATCCGCCGCAATTTGAAAAATCTCGCTCACAATTACTCCGATGCTCAGAAGAAAGTCCGCGAAGCGACTTCGAATGACCCATGGGGACCCAGCAGTACCATAATGGCGGAAATCGCCGATTTGACATACAACGTGGTGGCCTTTAGCGAAATAATGCAAATGGTTTGGAAACGATTAAACGACCACGGAAGAAACTGGAGACATGTATACAAAGCTTTAGTTCTTTTGGAGTATTTAATAAAGACAGGATCGGAAAAAGTCGGACAGCAATGCAAGGAGAACATTTTTGCCATACAGACCTTAAAGGATTTTCAGCATTTAGAAGAGGGAAAGGACCAAGGACAAAARGTTAGAGAGAAAGCGAAACAATTGGTGAATTTATTGAAGGACGACGAAAGACTGAAAAATGAAAGGGCGAGGGCTCTCAAGGCCAAAGAGCGCTTCGCACAGAGTGCCAGTGGATTTGGAAGTGACGGAGGATTGGACACTCCATGTAGCCCCAAATATCCGGCTTTTCGGGGCGATTGGGGCACCAATCGAGACTTAGAACTGCCACGAGAGATAGAAAATGCAAGACCTCAAACAGCCGGCGAAGAAGAATTGCAATTGCAGTTGGCCTTGGCCATGTCGAGGGAAGAAGCCGAACAAGAAGAACAAAAAAGAAAGTCGGACGATGTTAGATTACAGTTGGCGTTGAGTCAGAGCCAACAAGATTTCAAGTAATGTCAAATTTTTCTTTTTTTACAAATTCTAACTGATTGTGTTTAGAGCAAACGAGGAGAAGAAACATCATAGTCACATGGTGGACCTCTTGGATGTTAATTTGGGGGAAAATGAGGCTCCAGTTGACCCCTGGGGTATGCCACAGCCACCTCGGAGTCAGGTATGCGACCATTAATGGTTTTACAGTAAATAATTATTCTGTTCAGTCGTTGGACTTGAATCTTTTTGATTTTTTGCGGGCGGTATGTATGTGGTTTGAATGCTTTTTTGTGTGAAGCTTGCATTTGCAAAATTACTCGTTTATTAATCGGCAATTAACGCTCTCGCTCGATGCTTTTTGTAGCAATCGTCGCCTTGGCAGCCGCCTGCCCTTTCCTCCCCGCCGAGCAGCACCCCAGCGTCGGCCGACCCTTGGCAGCCGGTGCCGGCGATGCCCCCTAAACCGGACCCTTGGGGCGGCGCCATGAGCGCCCCCTCGGTGCCCCAGCCCCAAACCAAGAACGACCCTTGGTCGCCCACCAGTCAGGGCTCCTCTGACCTCGACGAGTTCGACGTAATCACAAATCGTAATCGAAGCTCGCCGAAATCGACGACAACGAACGGTACTCATTCGAACGATCCGTTCGAGTTGAATCTTCTCGGTGAGGCTTTGCCCCCGACAGCGCTCAGTCCGTCAACGGGGGCGACGAAGAAGACACCGCAGAGTTTCCTCGGCGAAAATTCAGCTTTAGTCAATTTGGATAATTTGGTGACGACTAGTAAGCCGGCGAATGCGCCAGCGGCTAATCCTTTTTCGGAGAGTCAGCCCCAGCGCCCCGTTTTTAATACACCGGCCCCCAAACCGACGATAAACGATTTGAAACAGGCGAGTTTTGCGCAGTTTACGGCGCCGAGTACGGCCTATGGGGGTTTCGGGGGACAAGGGTTTGGGGCCGCGCAGCCGGTGCAAGATCCGTGGACGCCGGCGCCTAGTAGTAACATGGGGGCGCCGTGGATGAAGAGCGAACAAGCAAATCCGTTTTTGTCTTAACGTTGTTTGGGTAAATGGCACGAAATTTCTCTTCATACACCAATTGTTTTTAGATTTTTGAGAATGTGCAGCGACACGTGTAGCTTTTTTACGTTGGTCTAAAGAAATTTTATTAGGTTTTTCGCGGAAATGTGATGGATTTATTGCTCATTTTTGAAACGGTTTTTCATTGTTATACAAAGTACATATCTATATTTTGATTAAATAAAATTTGAGATTTTATAACTTGCTTGCTTCAAGCTTACTTTAAAGAGATCCGTCACTTGGAATAGACTGATAAATGTACAGTTTTGTATGTCAGTGTTTTGGTTTGGTAAAACTGCCTCAATTTTATCCATTTACCAAGTCTTTATTTATTCAATGCCTATAACAGTAATTTTTAATTTTAGTGTATATTTTTTAAGTTTGTAACCAGTATTTTTCTGTCAGTTTACATGTTATGTATAGAAGAAATTAATTTTACGTAATATATTTCTATATATTGTATTTAACTTGATATATTTGTATATATTTCAAATTATTTACCGTTCATGTTGAGTTATGCAATAATATATTATTTTTAAAAATACTTTTAACAAACATGTACATATTAACTAATTTTTTAGGATAGGTTTTGTAATATATAAGAAGGAAATAGGAGCGTTTATGAAGGGTTTAATGGAAATTTATGTATCGTGATAGCTATTTTCACTTACATTCATAAAAGAAATAAACTAAATTGTTTTTTATTCACACCCTCGCACCACAAAAAGTAAGATTCTTAAGGGTCAACTTTGCCACTAAACCATACTTAGACGAATCTACTCAAAAACGCATTTCCACTCAGTTATCGTAAAAAAGCAAAGTTAAACTAAAAAGTTTGTTTTTGGGACCTACTTTGACTATGATCGAGATTATTTGACAAAAATTTATTAGTTACATTTAGAACGACTTCAAAAATGTTAATTTCAAGGAAACTCACCTAATTCTGCCTTTTTTGTACACATTTCTTGTAGTGAAATAAATACAAATTCAAATTTTATCATAACGTCAAAACTGACAATTGACAGCTTGACAAATTAGAATAACATTGGTTAGAATACGAAATCAAAATTACAATTTCATAACTAAACTTATTTTTTCCTTAATATTTGATTCTCCGAAATAATTTTATGTTTTTGGAGGCGTGCCTCTGTGGATCCCCTTTGTAAACAACGCTAAAAGTGTGGTTATGTCGGTTTATGTCAAACAATGGCCCGTTCTGAGACAATCCCCGTTTTGACTTCAGAACTCGCAGTAGAAATCCTCAACAAGACCTTAGAAGAACTACAAACGCCCCAAAATGTGAAAAAACTCGATGAAGCGAAAGACAATGTGGGCAACGAGATGTTAAAAATGATGCAGTTTTTGTTCCCCATCGTGATGCAAGTGCAAATGGATGTGATAAAAGAGTTTGGGTTTCCGAATGGTCGTGACGGCATAATCAAGTTCGCCCAAATGTTGCGAAGTTTGGAGCGAGAAGACGCTGAAGTAGCGAGACTTAACGCCCTGATCAAGACTTACTACTTGCCCCCTGTGGCTGTAAACACGAGTGAATCCCCGGCCGAGGAAAGGACCAGCAGTAGTTGATTTGAATAAACAGCTTTGTACTAAAAAAAATACGTTTTATTGTGCAAGTCTAAAAGAAAATTATTTGGATACAAAATATGTAAAAATATGTTCCCTATTTTACTCCTGAGCAATATAAACTACTTTAAGTATTAAACAAAGCCGAGAAACGAGATCAATGCTTGGTAGTCATTCAACAACGCACCAATCCCATTTTTACAATAAACCTCTAAATCTGTAACACTTTGGAACCATCTAGACAAGCTGGTGGGAAAAATCGGGCTGATTTGTACTTGAATACCTGAATATTTGAAATTGACGTAGTGGCTTTTTGGTCAGTGGTGGTAACTGTGATTTGATTACTGTCGTGCACTCCTTTCTGTCTCGATTAAACACTCGCGGACTAAAATCCTCGCATGGACAATCCCCCTTTTGAGACGCTCGGCCGAACTCCGACTCCCAGCGTACGTGGGGCGCACCTCGCGTCCCATCTCCTCAATAACACCCAAAAGTTGCGCGTATTTTGACTGTCCGGGCTGCTGGGGGGCTTTGGGGGTCATGGGGATGGCAGTCACGGTCACGTCGCTCAGTTTCGACTCCACGGCTTGGATATCCACCGTCTCCATGCTTATCTGACACAAAAATATCCGTTTTTTTCACCCATTCGACGAGAAAAAATATAAATACAAACATAACCTCAACTTTTGCAACAACTAAATGACATGAAGAAATTTGCAAGTGGGGCCGTTTTCACGTAATTTGAAAAGAATTAAATGCATTGAAACGTAAAACAATCAGTGTTAATTAATTATTTACCGGTAATTATTCACAACACATCTATCACAATTAAAAAATAAAAGTAGTGTTGCCAACCGCCACAAAAGTATGTTGGCCGCCTTTGGGTTCAACAGCCAATAAGATTCGTCCGCGCGTCTTTCAAATATCAAATAAAAGAATTAGGAATATTTGATTGAGTCATTTATTTATAAATTAATCAAGTTTCAGCTCATGTAAATAATTTAAAACTGCATCACAACCCAGTTGATTACACAAAAGTGGTTTATGTCGTTCAACTTTTGAAAGAAGTTCTTCACAATTAATTTTGGCGATAACTTTGAAAACATCTGCAAAAACTCAAATTACACGAAAATTTAAATTAGTTGAAAACAAACCAAAAACTAAATCTCTGACGTTCTGATCTTCATCATCAAAGTGCGTGAAAAGCGTATCAATAATAAGTTCATGATGGGCCTTAAAATGCGCTTCATGAAACACTTCAGGGACTCCTGTGAAAATTTCAGGCAAAATTTTCAAAGCACAAAGCCTAACTTTTTCAGTTGGGTCATCCAAGCGTTTCAAAATTTCTAAAATTATAATAAATTAAAGTGGGATAGAAAAACAATCACGGCCTACCAGGATACACCTTAACCAGATCGTCATTTGTCCAAACTCCCAGCTTACTTGCATGTTTTTTCAAAACTGTGACACATTCCAAAGCCAACTGTCTACTCCTATACGATGCATCTTCCATTAAAGAAATCAAAAGTGGGGCTAATTTCTTACACAATTGTCTCAAGACAGCCCCACTTGTGAATAAATCGACCCCTTCTATGGGGGTTAAAGCGCACAAAAGACACGCCGCGGCCATAGTCCGCAACGCCTCAGCTGTTAACCCCGGACGCCACACTAACGAAGGAACAAAAACTTCCGAAATTAATTTTTCGAAAAATTGAGACAAATCGTCCGATTTCTGGAAAATCACAAATTTATTATCAAATGCACTCGATAACGCCCAAAAAGTCTTCAAACGCGACTCAGGATCAGCTTCAGGGTCCAAACTGTGGCTCAAAATTTCCCCAATCATGGGGAGATTTTCCCCAAATGCGGTATTTGAATGGAGGAGAATTGTTTCGAAAATGCAGCGTTGGGGGGTAGTCACGAGCCACGATTTCGGCTCATTTTTAATATGGGCCAAAAGACGGCCCACGTGGGTACTCCAGAGACACTCAACACCCGAAAATTTCAAAATTGAGGCAAGGGGCTCGAGTAGTTCGATTGTGAGATGAGAATTTTCAGGGTCACGGAGCGAAATCACCGAAACTAGAATTTTAAACAAGTGAAAACCGACGTCAGGGTCGGACTTTTCGGAGATTTTCGCAGAAATTGCGTCACAACACTTGACCAATTCGATATGAAGTTTTTTCTAAAACAAAAAATACTAAGCATTTAATCAATTATTTAAAAAAATAAACCTTGCGAGTGTAACAAATACAATCATCAGAAATCACTCTCGTAATCTCGACTAGGTGTTCAGTGATATATTCCAAAGGTGCCCCCTTGATAAAACCACACAAAACGGTCAAGTGCCCAAAATGAGCCCCATCTTCAACAACCGGAAGCATTAATTGTTGCCACGTCTTCACCGGAATAAATAGCCCCATGAGTTCGCTCGCACGAAAAATCTGACACAAAACAATTTTTTAAGTGATAAAAAACACTAAAAGTTTCATTTACGTTAACAACAACTCTCTGATCATCATCCCGCGCCGCTGAATACATCGCCGGTAACAACTCTTGCAAGTTTTGGGTCAAACCATCTTCCGCATGCAATGCAAGACTGCAAAGAAGTTGAGAGCAACGGACCCGGACGTCTTCTTGCCAACCTGTCAATTCGTTCGACAGGGCTTTGYTTAATTTACCCACATTTCGCTGAACTAGGACGCGACAGCCCAAATTAGGRCGTTTCACTGAAAAAAAAATTATTGCCTATTGTGGAACCAAATTTAATTTCACTGAAAACAACATTTTTATAGCCTATTGCGGAACCAAATTTAATTTCGTGTTACAGTTGCCATGGAAATGCTAATGTCAAGTCAACAATTTTGAAAAATGGCGGGTTTTGACTTACAATCCGTTGGGTAATATTTGGGTAACTCTAATAAAAAGTCAATTTGGTCCTTTAAGTCTTTCTCATTTTCGTTTTTGTATTGCAAACCGACTTTTTCCCACAGTTGGTGTGATTCAATTCGTGTCTCCGCAACTTCATCATTTAATCTAAAAAATGTTTATTGTGATTCAAATTTTTACAAAATTATTGCAAATACCCAGTCAATAACAGTGGTAGAATTTTGTGAAAGAAGGAATACCGGTCTCGGTATTCCTGGAGCCACCTTGCCGCCACTTGGGCAACCGTGCGCCTAACTAGGGGTATTTGGTCGAATAGTTTCTCAGCTAGGGGGCCCACCGCCTCATCTAGGCCTTTATAAGAGCTGTGCATGACCACCTCGCCTACAAAACCCGAATTAGTTGAAAATAAAAGCGAAAAATTGGTTACCAATRGCTTTAATKGCCTCAACTCTCACTCTGAACCTCTGGTGGCCAAAACAGGACACAATTGGCTTGATTAAATTCTCAGCTTGCATGTGAAAATCGCGTGGGAGGGCTTCGGCCAGGTTTACGACACATTTGCAACTCAATTCCTTGATCGCTGGGTGTTTGTCTTTGACGGTTTGACACAAAATAGCTACACAATCGCCTAAAAACGGCTTGAGTTGCTCAGTATTTGAGTATTTGAGGATAATTGCTTGAAGGAATTTGACCAATTCGAGTCTGATTTCTTCCGATTCTTCAATCAATTCCAGACTTCCGATTCGCTCAACTAGCACGGGGCACACATAAGTCAAGTAAAAATCATTCAGGGGCAACTTATCAATGATGAAAAAATACATAAACTTGATGGCTTGCTCTCTAACGACTTCGGTTTTGTCCCGAAAGCCGTTCAAACAATACATATGAGTCTCAACGAAAACGGCTCGCAAATCCTCACACGAAACCTCATTTTTGGGGTCTGAGAGAAACTTCTCCAAGTCGATCAACGCCCCCCTTCGGGCCTTCTTATCACCACTATGGAGCCCCATCGCGATTTTTTTCGCATTTTGGACGAGATTATCACCATCTGATGGCATTTTCCACAARATTGATCAAATTATTTGGAAAAATATCCCATAGCAACAATGGTGCGACATAACCTCAAACGTCACCAACATGTGCGATGATAAGCCCCCTTGTAGACAAATAACGACGTTGCATACGTACAGTACTGAGTACAACGCGGATTCGGTCGAGTGGTGCCCCCATGAGCCCCACCAAACTGTTTTTGTGTGTGCTAACTACCAATTAAATTCAGGTGACATAACCTTATTTTTATTTGTCAAAAAATAAATAAAAATTTTAGAGACAGGCAAACGGATCGGGTGTATTTTACTGTTTTCAGCAACCGCTGATGCTTTAATTTTACATCAAAAAATCGAAACTGCGGCCATTCTTGACCAGAAATGGTGTCACAATAAAATTAACAACTCGTCGATTTTGGGGGTCGTAAATGCGCAACAAACGCTTGAAATTTATGCCCTCAAGAGTGATAATGTGAAATTGGAGTTTGTTACGTCGTTTCAGTTAGATGACGATGGCAGTGAAACTCTTTTTTTGTCTCTGGACTGGTCCACAGGTAAATTTGCGAGCGATGAGCCTGAAATTGTAGTGAGCGACTCCAAGGGGGCCATTCACAGGTTCAAGTTACGGAATAGTGAGTTAATTAAGGCGGAAAGTTGGCACGGGCATGAGTTTGAGGCGTGGATTAGTGCGTTTTATTACTGGGACCCCAATATCGTGTTCAGTGGTAATTATTTCAATTTTAGTTTCATTATTATTTATTTATTTAAAAAATGAAACAGGTGGAGATGATTGTCGGTTTTTAAAATTCGATAAAAGAGTGGGACTGGAGCCACTTTCGTGTAACAAGAGTCACGAAGCTGGAGTCACTTCCATGCATTCAAATGCCCAAAAAGAGTATATTTTGGCGACTGGAAGGTATAATAAATTTTTTAATTCGTCTTTATGATCTATGAAATTCATAAAATTGGAAAAGTCAAGCAAAACCACGGTTTTGTTACTCAGAAAAAAAATGGTTACACAATTAGCCATGAAAACTCATGTTTTTTAGTTACGACGCAAACGCTAGATTGTGGGACATCAGACATTTGAAAAATTGTGTGTCTTCCGTGCAAATGCCAGGGCCGTTGTGGAGACTCAAATGGGACCCCCATGATCGTAAATATCTCCTAGCGGCTTGTATGTTGGGCGGGGTTCACATAATCGACAGCCAAAACGCAAATTTGGAAATAATCGATAGTTACTACCAACATAAAAACATCGCGTATGGTGTTGATTGGTCACACCTTCCTGTTAACAATTCAACCAATGAAACCCTTATTGGTTCTTGCTCATTTTACGATAACTTATTATGTGTATCAAAAGTGAAATTTGATAAATAAAACATCAAAATCTTTTTACTCTTATTTTATTGTACAAATAATACAATAAAAATTTTAAGAACTAGCAGTTGGCGCAGTTTTCTCCTCTTCCTTGATCCTGTCCTTTTTGAGTGGACCCATGAAAGCGGCTTTATCGGCCGCAGTCTGGAATCTACCATGTCCAAATTTAGACGAAGTGTCAATAAACTTAAGATTAATCTTCTCAAGAGCCACACGTTTAGTGTGAACCAATAATGATTTCCTCAACGTAATAACACGTTTCTTGGGGCCCATGCAACATCCTTTGATCATAATGAAGTCATTGTTTACTTCACCGTAATGAGGGAAGCCACCCATTGGCGTAATAGTCTTCTCTGTCAAGTCGTACTCCGTCGAGGCATTGTTCTTAATGACCTAGAACAAAAAAAAATCATAACTCAACTGAACAATAAATAAGTGTAAAATAAATGAAACAAAAGAATTACATCAGTCCTATCATTTAGAATCACCGATTATTTTTCATAATCCTTTTGGCTCATTGTTTTTATCATCATAAAAATAAATTAAGATAATTCATTTACGAGAATTTTTACACACCTTGCCATCCTTGGTATGAATACCAGCCCCAATTCTGTAGATTTTCTTGTTCATTTCGGTACGATGGTGGTAACCCTTTTGACCAGCACGGGCTACAGTGAACGAGACACGTGACGGATGCCACGCTCCAATACAAGCGACCTTTCTCAACCCTTTATGGGTCTTCCTGGGCAGCTTCTTAGTGTGCCAACGCGACGTCACACCTAAAAAAAAAGCAGTGTCAAAATTCACACCAATCATTTTGTGAAAAATTGAAATTTCGGCAGAAATCAGTAGGAAGGCAGCATGGTTGTATCTTCACTAAACATCTGAAGGCACATCCATGTTTTGTCATCACAAAAACACACATTAGTATGTAAAACCATGTTAATTTTCACCAAGAGGATAAATGACCTCACCTTTGTATCCTTTACCCTTGGTGACACCAATACAATCGATCATCTCATCTTGGGCAAAAACTTGGGCTATTGGGATGGGCTTTTCGAGGTGTTCGCGAGCCCATTGCACTTTATCGACCACAGTACCACCATTCAGTTGGATTTCCATAATGTGGGCCTTCTTCTGGCGTTGGTTGAGCAATTTCATCTGTTAAAAATAAACAAAATTAGCAAAGTTGTAATTGTGAATAGAAAAAACTGTAGAGAGCATGGTTTCTCTCAAAGTCACAGTCCAGGGACTACAAAAAGATTATGGAATATGCTCACTGCGCCTCCCAGGGGGCGCCTTCTCTATGACACTGCAGCGAACGTCGCATCAAAAAACAACGTCCAAGCCGCCAGCCAGGAGGGTAAGCTCCTGAACTGATCGTGTCACGTGACAAACAAAATCGAATCGTGCTTACCTGAGTATGGGCAATGACCCTGACGACTTTGCAGTACTTGATGATTTTCTTAAAGTCGCGTTCAATTGATTTCTTGCCCAAATCGTCATTCCATTTCTTTGAGGCTTTAGTGAAAGCCTTCTTCTTGCTCTTGTACCTTTAAAAAGACAGTAAAAGGGTCACCTCATAGTTTAGAGGAGGTTTTACCCTTAGTCACACCTCAACAAACCAGTGTTATCAGTGGACTTTGAGGCTCTCGTGGGGGCAGTGGAGAGCTTTAGCGGCGTTTAGCCGACTTTACATTATTTAAAAGTAGAGGAAAAACTCACCAGTTCTTGTAGAAGCGTCTGCGACAGTCTTCAGACAAGTGCTCGGCCCAGATGGTMGCCAAAGCGCGGAGACCGTGAGGAGTCTCAATGTASCCCACAACGCCGACAATCATCATTGGAGGTGTCTCGAGAATAGTGACCGCTTCCACAATTTCTTTCTTGTTTATTTCTAATTTAATAAAAAATTAGAATTGAGAATTATGAAGCTAGGAGGCGACTTACTTGACCCAGGCCTGTCTGCCTCACGAACCACGTGGGTCATACCGGCCTTATAACCGATAAAAGCCGTCAAATGAACGGGTTTTGATGGGTCATCCTTGGGGAAAGCCTTGACTTTTCCGCGGTGTCTTTGGGACCGCTTCTTGGGGTAGAAGCCCATAGACCCATGACGAGGGGCACTGAATTTACGATGAGACTACAACAAGAAGCACATTTTATAATCGAGAATTTTGCACAAATAAAGAATTTTCAAATTGGGTTAATTCAGACCGCCCTAGAATAGCTTCCACATTGTTTTTCAGTGTTAACCATAAACAATATTATCTAAATCATCATAATATCCTTAATAAATGGTCTGATTATCCATGAAACTAAATATATAAATGTTTTTTCATAAATTGACCCACAGATGATGAAGATATTTAAAGATTTGTAACAAAAAAAAATGAGCGCACTTACCATGTTCGTCGAAGAATTCAAAATGGCAGAAGAAAACTTGATGACGTCAATTTATATACCACCCAGAGGGCGCTATTTTTTGCGCAAAATTTGAATATACAATTACAGGAAAACTAAACGAACTTGTTTTCAATTCTAATTGTTACTTCTTTAAATAAAAATAATTAAAATTCTATTAAAGGAATAAAGCGCAACATTTGTTTTGTTTTATATCACGATGCGGCATAATTAAGTGTTACATAACCTCAACATTTTCCAGTGGTTATAAAAATGCTCATTAATCGAGTTTGGGGGTTCTTTGGACGGCATAATTGCCGTTTTATTCCTAAAATGAATAAGTGTGTGGCTCTACAACCTCCCGACAATATTTTAACCGAATTTGTAGTTTTAGATTAGTTTCAAGCAGTTCAAACACAGCCCCCACAAAAGACAAGATTGAGGATCTTGACGCGCCTGTAAAATATACAACAAGTCCGGCTAGACACTGGAAAGCTCGTACGACTCGTGTTGGTTACGAAAATACCAGACTTTGGTATGAGCCCTATGTGATTATAGCTAGCATTTCCGTTTTTATGCTTTATTTTACAATTTTTCGTGAAGAAAATGATATTGATGAGGAATTATCCCGGTCATTGTACAGCAGAATCGAGGGTTTGGAAGAACAGCAGTTACGATTGTCACTAGAATATAACAGAGAACATAATCTTGATACTTCTGCCATTATACAAAGATTACAAGAATTGGAATTAGAAAAACAACCAAAATAATGTATTTTATAACCAAACAATAGACAATTAAACAAACATTATTTCGTTTTCTTTCCCTTTAAATTCGATTTATGTGGTTTATTGGGTTTGTGTCCGACTTCTAGTACTTCTTGCGGTTTGGGTGGGGGCTCTAGAGTCGCAATTTCGGTAATTTCGTGGAAATAACTCGGTTCGGGTTTAGTTGGTAACACTTCTATGATGTCATAGTCGGAATAAACCGGTCCTGTGACTGGCAACTCCTCAATTTCGTACATAGAGCCATAACTGCCTTCAGAAGCCACTTGTCTTGTCGGCATGTGAGCCAACTCCTCAATTTCAATACTATACGAGCCTTCAGACCCTAATGATGCCACATCGGGGGCCCCACTCTCAGGCCCTAACTCCATTTCGGTGATTTTACTCGTCTGTTCAACGATTCGATCAAGACACCTCTGCCAATACCCGGCACAATTAATAGCTTCAGTGAGGGCCTGGAGAGTCTCATGAGCCGTCACGACGTTCTTTATTAAATGATCTTGAAGACACTTGGGGCAACAATTGACTTTCTTCCCGTGGAAGTTCTCCATGATTTCWGTCGACAAYTCTTTAACATGTTTGCTGTATTGTCGCCAAGCTATAACTTTTTCTTCAGTATCTTGAACAAACTTGCGCCATTCTTCCTTGTACAAGACTTTCTTTTCGCCACTTGGAAGCAACACATCACCTCTGATTATAGCCACATAGTGACGGACTTGTTTGATTATTGCCCCAATCCATTTTGTCCAATTGTGAGCATTGTTAGCGATTTCTAGCAACCAGACAGCCCAAATTTTCAACGAAAGACAACAAATAGTACCAGGGGTGTGTTCGTAAACGACGGAAGGTTTGTGTCCGCGAATCACGCCAAGGAGGCTGTCGAGACGCTCAAGCTCATCAGCAAGGCGACCCACAGCGAATTCTTCTCCTTCTTCGCCTAAACCTACACCTGGAGGTAAACCATAACCTTCTCTTTCTTCAAAGCCTTCTTCACCATAATACAATCCTTCAGCTTCACCATACAAGCCTTCTTCTGCCCCATAGAAACCTTCTTCAAAGCCAAATTCTTCAGCTTCTAATCCACCAGGGCCAAAGCCGGCCTCACCTTCCCCATAACCTGCTTCAAATCCAGCTTCGCCTTCCCCAAATTCGCCAGCTGCGCCTCCAAATCCGGCTTCACCTTCTCCAAATCCAACTCCAGCTTCACCTTCTCCAAATTCAGCAGTTGCAGCGGCAAATTCATCTTCACCTTCTCCAAACTCGGCTTCGCCTTGTCCGTAATCGCGWCCAAAAGCAGCTTCATCTCCCTCYAAGCCTTCCCCAAATCTTGGACCGGCTCCTCCAATTTCTGCTCCTTCAACTTCAGGACTTCCAAATTCTACTCCTCCAATTTCAGGACTTCCAGTTCCGGCTTCACCAGCTCCAGGACCGGCTTGTTCTGCTCCAGGACCGGGTTGTTCGGCTCCAGGACCGGCTTGTTCAGCTCCAGGACCGGCTTCTCCAGCTTCTAGACCTTCAGTTTGTGCTCCTCCACCTCCAGGTCCGGCTCCAGTTCCTGCTTCTTCACCCTCAATAAACCGTTCTTCGCCTCCTCTTTCTCCCTCCCCTTCACCAACTGCTCCTTCAATGACTCCTCCAAAACCTCTTTCACCTTCTTGTTCTTCTTCACCTCCTAAAGCCTCTCTAAACTCTTCACCTTCTTCATCAGTTTCTCTCAAAATCATAGCTTCGACTTGTCCCCTATCTTCACGTCTCTCTATCATTTCTTCAACAACTTCTTTGCCAGTGTCTTCACCTTCTTCTTTTATAGTCTTTTTGAAATCACTTATATCAATATTTTTGAATAACTCGTTTAAAATATTCGACGTTTCGTGTATTTTATCAAGAATCATGTCGTCGACTTGATCTGGATCGTTTCTTCTAGCCCATTCAATCATCTTCTCTTCCAAATTAAGTTTCTTCCTTGCTGCTTCAAGCAAATTTTCATCACGAATTTGCTTCAATTTGGCTAAAATGTCACCATATGTGATATCGGGAAGATTCTCTGAATCGATTTCAGTTAATAAAATGTCTTCCGGACTTTGTGACAAAATCTGAATTAATCTCGCCAAAGTATCTTCATCTAGGCCTTTCAACATGTCAATTACTGATCCTTCTTCAAATTCCTCGTCAAGATCAAAGAGTTTAGTCTTATCGACAAGTTTCTTCGCCATGAATTCTTCTTGTCCAGCGTCACCTCCAGCAACAGCTCCGTAAAACTCATTCTCATCGTAGCCTTCATCTTCATACCTAAGACCTTTCTCACTTTCTTCTTCTTCGGATTCTTCCCCGAGCATTGCTTCAAGTGATGGTACTTCCAAAAGCCGTTCTTTGGAATCTAGAGGTTGGATATCAGCGAAGAAGTTCATGGTATCCATCCATTTTACCAACTTATCACTTATTTCAATCACTGTTTTCTTGTAAACACATTTGGTGTTTCTTGAACGTATTTTAACAACTCTTTCATTACTCAAATAGTTAAGAAGCTCATTCGAAGTCATCATTTGTTGGAAATTGAGCATAAAAAGTGGCTCATTTTTGATATAATCAACTATTGCGTCAACAGTTTCCCTAATTTCGTTTTTGATCCATAACACTTCCCCTTTTTCTTTTTCTTCTTTTCTCTTCTGACACAACTTTTTCTTCTTCCTGATTTCTTTAATTTTCTGTCTTCGCAACTTCTTGAAGTAGTATCTCGCATCCCTGGGCTCCAAATTGTCCCCACTTTTTAAAATCTGGTCAAATCGAACCAACATTTCCGCCGGAAGAACATGTTGATAGTCCTTCCAGTTTTGCAAAACATATCTCTTGTTCGGAACCGACATTTGGATGATCCTCGGAGGACACGGCTCCACTTGACACTTGCAACAAACACTCGGTTTGTATTTCTTCTTCTTGCAAGGGGGCTTCTTTTGTCCGTAACTGTGCGGAATTGACAACATATCCATGTATTTGCTTTGCGGGAGGGCACTCCGGTCCAAAAGGGGCATCTTGGGGTCCAAATCATTGCTGTGACAAGGGGGCCGAAGACTGCACTTGCACAATTTGCTCTTTTTTTTCTTGTGGGGCCTCTGGGCGGCTCGACATAGCTCGAAGGGGACGTTTATGGGGGAGGGTTTGGGAGGTATGGGGGAGGTGTCGTCGGCTTGCTGCCAGACGCGGTAAGACCGYCCGAAAGTGAGCTCTTGTTGCAATGGGGGCTCCRGGTCGAGGTTCTCCACACAGAGTTCGCGTTCTTCGAAAGGGGGGCTCATGATACGGGAATTTTGTGACAAGAGTGACGTAAATGTCAAATCAATTGTTAATGAAACAAACTGATGCTTTATAATTCAAAATTGGCGCTCATTACTTTTCAGGTCATCCAATCAGATTGGTGAAAGCGGACCAATCACGTTGCCGCTCTCCACCTCGCGCACCAATCAAATCATTCCAGAATAATTCTACCAGAGTGTACCTGATGCGAGCGTTACTTCCACTCCCCTTTCTCAACTGTGCTTGTTTTCGATAGTAACGTGAAACACGTCCGTTTATTCCCTTGAATAAATTACCATCAAAAGGTGAGTAAATTATCACGTTAGCGTTCAAAACATGTGAAATTCGTTGATTTCCACCGTGAATAACATTTTTCGGGTGAAAATCGCGCATTTCTTGCACAATTTTCCGCGAAAAGTCGAAAATTTCACTTCCCCGATTTTCATTGTTGTGTTATGCGCGGCAGCCATGTTGTTGTCTTCGCGTGAGTCATTTTCGGGTCCGTGATCTAGCCACCTGGGKCCCGATTTTCCTCCCAACGTCACTTTTCGCCGTTTCCGGACCGGAAGTGGGCATTTTCCACACTTCCGCTCGGGAAATTGTCGATTTTGATGTACGAGTATTGATTTTTGGCGCGAATGCTATAAATATCGCTGTGTTGAAGTGAGACGGAATGGCTCGTACGAAGCAGACTGCTCGTAAATCCACCGGAGGGAAAGCCCCCCGTAAGCAGCTCGCGACCAAAGCGGCGAGGAAGTCGGCGCCGTCCACCGGGGGCGTCAAGAAGCCCCATCGTTACCGTCCCGGAACGGTCGCTCTCAGAGAAATCAGGAGATATCAGAAGTCCACCGAGTTGCTTATCAGAAAACTGCCTTTCCAGAGATTGGTCAGAGAAATCGCACAGGATTTCAAAACCGATTTGCGTTTCCAATCTGCTGCCATCGGAGCCCTCCAGGTAAGAGAAACTGGGGGTAACCTTGAGGGGTTTGAGATCAATGTACCAGGGATTTTTTGAAATTTTTTCATAGCCTTGTGTGAGAGACAAAGATAGCGATATGAGAGTCCATAAGATAAAGCGAGACAGAAAAACAAGTTGTATACAGGGGGTGGTCAGATTTAACTATATAAAAAATGAAATATTTTTCCTTTTTGTTCGTTTTAAGTTATATAAATCAATGCCAACTTTAAATTTTTATTTTTTATCAAATTCTTACTTACCAAA
>NW_025400984.1:3995338-4098424 GCF_015345945.1 Tribolium madens | reverse complement strand
TATTATATTTATATTTTAAAGTGAATGTATTCACTTTTTTATATTTTTGTATTTTATATTCTAAAAGAATATAAAAAACATGAAATGAAACAAGGCAATAATAATTTTAAAAAATTTAAAAAAGTTTAAAAAAATTGCACGTACCGAGTGGGTTAATTTTTGAGTTTTTTTTAATGATCAGTTAATACATGAGTGTGTTTTTGCCAATAAGAAATATTTATCACTTGTAAAAAATTGTGGTGGCCATGGAAATTTAATGGCGTCACATTTGGCTTGTTTATTTAATTATTTGTAATAATTAGTCTTAATTTGAATAAATTGCAACTTATAACAATTACTTTCCCTTTTGTTGATGAATAAATAATTAATAATGTGGATCAATGGGAGGCTTTGAAATTAAAATGGCACCTCGGATATCACAATATTTTGTATTTTAATATGAATCAAGTTTGTCATTGTTTTTAGTTTGCATAATTTTTTTTTTTTTTAATTTCAGGAAGCCAGCGAGGCATACCTCGTCGGTCTGTTCGAAGACACAAACTTGTGCGCTATCCACGCCAAGCGGGTGACCATTATGCCCAAAGACATACAGTTGGCCCGCCGAATTCGTGGAGAACGTGCATAAATCTCTTCGAAATATTTATATAATCAGTGTAGGTTACATTGTTCGTTTTTCTTTTCTTCCTTTGATTATATTTCGTTTCTTCATGTAGTTGTGTTTTTCATTTGTTCAAAAAAATCGGACGTCAAGACTAAGATTTGGAGTTTTGACGTAGCGGTGAGTGTTTAAAAAAATCATACAGTAGCTGAAAATTTCTATCAGTTTTTATCCATTATATACTGCCCCTCGTGGAGAGGATTCATTTGACGGCTTTAGATTTGACATTTAAATGTGTAGTTATCGTAATTAATCAATTAAAAAAGTGTTCAAAGTATGTGGATTAGTTTTGTTCGCAGTAATGGATAAATGTTCAATAGAAAGTAAGGTATCTTAAGGTTTTGTCTTAAGTCTTAAGTTTTTTTAGTGTAAAATGTAGGAAATATTTTAATTTAATAAAGGATTTCTTGTATTCATCAGGTCGATTTTCAGTAAAACTCAATTTTAAGTACAGGGATTTATTATCACACGCCAAAAATAAATAAATATCACAACACAAAAGGAACGAAATTAAAGCCTAACTGATGACTAACAACTCTCTTTTTTTATACTTATTTTTTCTACGATCGGGGATTCCCCATGACAGAGCCTACTATGTTCCAGAAGATCGGTTTTAGTGTCACACTCGTGTGCACAAACCCCGCAAATTTGTGCCTCCATTTTGACATTTCTCAAATGTTTATCGTGATTGGAATGTTTCTCCCACGATTTCTTGTGCTTAAATTTCTTTTTACAGACTTTACACTCAAACGGCTTATTGGTCGAATGTTTGATCATGTGATACTTCAAGTATTGTTTGACTTTAAACCTCGCATTGCAAACTCCACACTCGAATTTCTCCTCAGTGGCGTGCGAGAATTTATGCACATACAGCCTCCGATTAGTCTTGAACAATTTCGGGCATTGGTCACARTTGAAARTCCTCGCTTCGCTGTGCGTCGCTTGGTGGTTCTTAAGGCTGGTTTTCGTCGAGTAAACATTCCCACAGATGTCGCACTTGTGGTTCCTCTCCCCGGTGTGTGTCACCGAATGCGTTTCGAGGTTGTACCTCGAGCTGAACAACTTCGCACAAAATGTGCACTTGAAGCACTTATCGTGCGTTTTGATATGGTTTTTAAGCAGCGACGCGTTAATGAAGACTTTCTCGCACAAGTCGCATTTGTGGATGTTTCCGTCCTCCTTGTGCTGGAGACGCACATGTTCGCTGAGATTCTTCTGCTTGTCGAAGTTTTTGCCACAGAAGGAGCACGAGACGGGTTTACCCTCATTGTGCTGCTTTTTGTGCCGTGTGAACATAGCTCTGTCGTAGAAAATGGCATTGCACTCYTCGCAAACGCTCGGAATGTGGGCACGCTTAATGTGGCGCTTCAGGCGGTACAAAGACGGGTAAATGCGGCCGCAGTACTCGCAGGGGTACTGCAACTCGCTGTGGGACTTCAAGTGGGTTTGTAGATGGCGCTCCGTTGAGAAYTTCTTGTTGCAAAGCTCGCACTTTATCTCGATTTTTTGGCCGTGGGACTCCAGGTGTTTGCGGTATGCCTCCACATTGCGCGAGTTTTCCCCACATTGCTGGAACAGAGTGTTGTTTAGTCTGCGGTCCGCGTTGACCTTTCTTGTTTAGTCTGCGGTCTGCATCATGAAAAATGATCGTACCTTACACTGAAACTCCTTGATGTCGTCATGTGTGACCATGTGGCTCCTCAGGGACCCCAAATGCCGAAACGCCTTGGTGCATTTTTTACAAGAATAGCGTTTTTCGTCCGAATGGCACCTCCCATGCAGTTTTAGTTGATTACTCGAGACAAAATTTTTGTCACAGACTGTGCACTTGTAAGGCTTTAGCCCCAAATGCGTGTTCATATGAATCTCCAATTTGCTAAGA
This sequence comes from Tribolium madens, assembly GCF_015345945.1. Taxonomy (NCBI): domain Eukaryota; kingdom Metazoa; phylum Arthropoda; class Insecta; order Coleoptera; family Tenebrionidae; genus Tribolium; species Tribolium madens. The sequence goes on along the minus strand of NW_025400984.1, from coordinate 4,095,884 downwards.
CTTTGGCACACTYTGTGGCACACCTTACATGTCCTTTTTTCGATAAAATGCCCCTTCCTATGCGTTCTGTAATCCACCAATACTTTAAAATCCTCCAAACAGATATTGCATTTATATCGAGTTGTTTCGTTGTCCAAAACATCTTCATTCTGCTCAAAATGTTCACTTTTAATGAGTTTCAACTCGAACTCCTCATCAGACTCGACTTCCAGACTAGAATTATACGCAGTTTCGGTTTTAATTTGAATGTTTTCATTCAAGGAACTTGCAAAAACTGATTTTTTTGAATCGGGAGGTTCAACAGTTTCGGGGGTGTTTTGCGAGGCTTGGAACTCTCCCATTTTGGCTTCAAAGCCGACGCTTCACCGTTTTTTGCGGGAGGAACACATTTTCAGAGCGTCGGGGGCTCAAAACACCCCCTAAACATAACCTATGAAAAATCAATAAAGGCGTCCTTGTGACGTCACCAAATTGAAACTTATGGCGCTTCTTTAAACCCCAAAATTAATCAACAAAGAAAACAACAGGAAAATTGAGAATTTATTAGCATTGTTTACATTTTTTCTAATAATATTAATTTAAATTAATATAGACAGCTAACAATACATTGTGATTAGGCAACCAACTATACACCAATAATATACAAGGTGACTCAATTTCGTTCTATTCTTGTTGATGAATATTTGTTATTGTTGGTTGCATAGGGTGGTATGGGGGCCYCGCGGACTTTCACCCACTTCTTGCGCAGGTATGAAACAGGTTCTTGGCGTTTCCTCAAGCAGGTAGAGGACCACTTTCCGAGTTTGTTGTAGGTTTCGGTCGGTCGTGGTCTTAGTTAACATGTTCCGGAGTTGAAATAGTTTAGTGTTTTTGTGTTATTTTTGAAAATTTCTGCAAAATGCCGTGCTCTGCTGTTACTCTAAGTTTAGCAACAATCACTTCGATCATCGCTGTTGCCTTATTGTTCATCGCCTTTGCCACAGACAACTGGCTTTATATCGATGTTAAGCGCACAAATATTCAGGTGAGGCGAATTCCTTAAAATTTCATTCGAAAAAACGCGGGTACAGTGTGCGACGCAAGTAATGCGAAAACAAAAGACGTTCGCATATGTTTGCGGATACCGTTACGTTACTGTTATTGTTTGAGCAGTGCATAATTTAGCAAAGGACCACTAAATTCCAACATTCCGATTTAAAATGCGAAGTTTGAGTGGTTTTTGCGTTTACATGATTTCTTAATTGGGCTATGACATAAACTTATGACTCCATGACTAGGCCACAAACTTCGTAAACAATTCATTATTAATTGGTTTTTAATTTGTCAAATCGAATTAAGTGTGTGAGGGCCGAGACCTTGAATTGTTTTACACACACCTGTAGCTAATCAATTTTTTTTTTAAGTTCCGGCGATTCTTCCGTAATGCACCCTTTGGTGCGACCTTCAAGGTTCAAAAATTTACGAAAAATTTTCAAGGTGGTACTTGCACCACAAACATTCAAATCAAATAAGGAATATTAAATTTACGTTTTTGAACATTTTAATTAAATGGTTGCATGAACAATGGGTCAAGCGAGAAAGCAGATTCATTATATTTAATGGCTTTACTTACAGTTAATAATATTTAACAAACATCTGCAATTAGGATTAAATTACATTTAAAATGCCTTTGTTTTTGTATTTATTTAAATTGTTTATTAGCACGAAATTTTAAATTTGTAACCCCAGTTGGCATAAATAAGAAACGTCATGGATTTTCTTTTCACAAAACCTACAAAACGAGACAATGATGAATAGAGAGAATAGAAATGTCAGAAACTTGGAAGTGTAAGAAGTATCTAACGTTGACTTAGCAAATTCCAGATCAGAATATAGGCCAAATCTTACAGTTTTAAAACACTATTTTTGAAATTTTCCAAATGCCAAATTTTACATTGTTTAAACTTGACTTGTGCCAACGTGACAAAATAAAAATCCCAATTTTAGAGTGTAAAAACTGTAGTCCAATGAAGCTTTTACTTTTATTTTTGTGTCTTTTATCACGCACGCTATACGTATATTATTATCAGTGAGGGCATCAACTTTTCTTTTTTACTCTTCAGATGAAAGTTAGAGGAGTTTATGAAGAAATTACGTTTTTTTGGAGAATTTCTCCAAGTCATTAAGTTTGGTGTGAGGTTATTTTGAAATATAAGTATTGTTCCAGTGTGATTTGCGCTTTGTGGCATTTAAGGTTATGTAAAATTCGCCATTTTTTTGGTGTCACATTATGTAAATTAGTTCATCTACATTCAGTAAAAAATCTAATCGCTCTCGAAAGTTGTTCTTGCATCTTCATCACCTTACATAAGTGTAATACTTGAAATAATTTAATTACCACCCACACAAAACGAAACTTATCCGAAATGGGCGTACACCTTGCATAATTACGTAATGAGAATTGTATGTAAAAATAAATAATAATTACGAAGTGTGTTGGTATTTTTCATCACGCAAACGGCAAAAAAATCAAAATGGTGGCAAATTACAATTTATGCAAATTGCAAAAATCGCATATTGAAAGAATTTCCACTTTCTATACAGTTGATTGCAAGGTTAATTTTATTGCTTGTGAGATGAGTAGTAGAGAAAACAAAGTGTACCACAATTTGCAATTCTACAAGCGGCCTTTTTGATTGTTTTTATTCATCACAGCTGTCACTACGCCATAACTTACGCATTAATTCATTGATGCTTCTCTAAATCGGGGTCACATTAATAATGACCCCTTTTGTGAAATTTTCAGACACGTGTTTCAGTCGTTGTGATCATCTTCAGGCAATTTTTGGGTCCTTGACCCACCCACTTTACATCCGCAATACAGGTACCTGTATTTGTTGTTATGCAATTCGGACAATTATTTCGAACGCATTTTGCATTCCTTTCCTTGTGTGAGCAAATAGCGCGAATTCTAACTGTAATTAATTATTAGTGACATTATTTCGGCTAATTAAGGAATGGAACCGTTCAGTGTGACACTAGGAACAAGTCCGGGCCGGGCCAATCCGCACTTTTGCTCTCGTTTTTTTATTGCGAACTAAATTTATTTTTTTAAAAGTGGCGCTTTTTTATAATGTCCTACCACGTGGATAAAGTTGTGACAACTGTGTTTTGAAGGTTAATGCATTGAAAATTGTAATTTATTTATGAATTGCGAGTTAGGTAATGATTTAGTAATTATGGAATATGCAAAGATCGTGCATTTCATTAAATAATTACCCGACTAAATTATTCTCGTTTTTGAAGAAAGAATAATTCAGTATAGCCAACAGATTTTTTTGTTATAATACGTGTCATTAACGTCAACTAAATCAAAATGCGAAAATTGATAATTAGTAACGTCAGAAATAAGCAGATTTTAATTTAGTTTTTTGCCGTTAGTACTATAATAATTAAGGTGAAAAAATCGTTCTTGGTTTATGCCAACATGACGGCACTAAATCTCAAGATGTGCAACTTTTGAAGATTGATGATAATAAAACTTGTAATTAATGGTGCAATTCTCAATTTGACCTCACGTTTGTGCTCATTTTCCTTACTTTTTGCTTTATAAAAATCAAAATTTCTGTAACTGTAATTAAAATCGTTCAATTCGTTATGCTAACCACGTCAAAATCTCAAACCATTTCAAAGTTGAATATTACGGAACACACATAAATGGCAAAAGTAGACCAAGCTGCATTCTCGTCTTGTCCGTTGTGTTTCAGATGATTAATAATGGAATGCATATAATTAGTCGCCCCACATAAAATATCAACACTTCAAAATGCAATTTTTTTCAATATAAGGACAAAACTTTCTAACATTTTTATCGGCTCGATGACCCAAAGGATGATATCGAAACGTGATTCAGGCATTTATAACGGTTCGGAGGCCTCACCTGCCATGGAACTGGCCGATTTTTTCCCATTTGGCAATGCGTAATGAGAGGTTTGAGCAGTGTTATTAATTTTTTTCATGTGTATCAAAGTGGTCTGGAAACTGAGTTGGCAGCAATGTCCAGTGTTGCCACCAAAATCGCATCACAGTCGATTTCCTCCAGTGAAACTTTCCCATGTCCTCCGAATGCACAAAATCATGAATGAAAGTGAAGCAAACCGCAACAATTTCGTCTTTTCGAGTATCGAATTGACGATTCTTCCACGCTTCATGGCGCGAAAATCATCGTTTTTAAATTTCACTCGGTCACTTTTGAATTTGTTCAAGCAAATCGTTGACCTTATTTATCGATATATCATTTCACCATTATTGTTGTTTTTCCGGAATTGGCACACATTTACGCATAGAAATTCTATGTTTTGTTTTTCTAATAAAAAGCATAAATCACTACTAAAAAGCTGTTAAGTGGAGTGTCAAACACAAGTTATGGGAGAGTTCGTGGATTCCCAGAGTTGTATTTTGTATCACAATGCTTTCTAATGATGGAGGTCGCTGTATATAGATCGCTTCCTGAAACATATACAGCATGTTTGGTTTTATTGCGTCAGGTTCAGAAACCCCAAAGAAAGTGCATTGAAATGATAAATCGCACTGATTTTCCCAAGACGTTTTGTTAACGACTCATTCTACTAATGGCACGTTTCACTTTAATGACAGCTGGCCGTGCATAATGTTAGCACAATTGAGTTGGCAGCGCCGATTTTTAGGGACTTTTTGTGGGCTCCGTTGGCAACTCCAAAATTTTCAATTTCAAAGAACAGTTTTCAAATTTTGAATCGAATTGAAGTTTAAAACACGATCTACAATATGTGTAAAAAACGCTCCTCAACAATGAAATTTCAATTTTTGAAAATTGCTCACGTGGTGTCTGGCTGCGACGCCTAGAAAACGCATATATACAGATTTGTCAACAAGAAATTTGAACTTACGTTTTTCATGTTTGTAACTAGAATTTTCAGAAGTGATTTTGAATACTTAGGGTTGGTTACCCCTTGTTGTTGACGGTTGACGTTTTCTGTCAACCTGCTGTCAACTATCAATTGAATTATCCATACAAGCTGATAAAGATTTGTCAACAAGAAATTACCACCTAGGATTTGAARTTTTAGGAAAATTACGTTTTTCATGTTGTTTGTAACTAGAATTTTCAGAAGTAATGCCTAGTGTTGGTTACCCCTTGTTGTTGACAGTTGACGTTTTCTGTCAACCTGCTGTCAACTATCAATTGAGTTGTCTATACAAACTGACAGGTGACTTGTAGATGGTGACTTAACCTAAATTTTTGACACTAGTTATAATATCTTTTGTTTGTCATTAAAAACCAACCTAACCAAATCTATGGCAACCTATTCACGAATATCCCTAAATCCTAGGGAGTAATTTATTGTTGATACGATAATAGGTGTCTTAATCTAAATTTTGACACTGGTTACGATATTTTTTGTTTGTCACCAAAAACCAACCTAACCAAATTTATGGCAACCTATTCACGAATATCCCTAAATCTTAGGCTGTAATTTCTTGTTGATACGTCAATATTATATGTATAATGTTCGAAAAAAAACTCTGTTTTGGCCTGAAAATCGGAAGATTCCGGGTTGTCGAGAATTTGTCAGAATTTTTCTCATAAAAATGACCAATTTTCGAAATAACAAATATTTGTTTGAGATAACTGAAACAGGTAACAGTGTGACCACTATAATATGCTGATAAGAGTTTCACATTCTTATCAAAATACCACGTATTTCAGGAAATGACCCGCTTGGGGCAAAATAAACAGTTCCCAATTCTTGTGTTTTCCTTTTTTTGTCATGATAAAACACGACCTGTTGGAAAAATCATCTTTGGTTGTCTTAAGAGATTGGAATGCGCGACCGTCCTTGGCTCGCCTACTCTCAAATACCTCAAATTCACTTGCAACTAGAATTGCTAATTACCTCTTTGTTACAGAACTATTTGAGTAAACATTCGGACGCTCAAAGCCAAGCTCAATTGGAGAGTCTCACTTCAAAATATTACTACTACACGAGGACGAAAGGACTCTTCAGGATATGTTATCCGAAAGAAAGGCCTCCGACAGGTGGGTACAAACCCGATCGAATACATCCAACAATTAAAACTTTCTCTCGGAGCCAGATTTGGGACGCTGGCTGCGGATTTTGTTAATGTGAAGAGTTAAATATGAAACTGATAAACTTTCCAAAGCAGATGGACGCTTGTTTCACTTTTATGAATGGAAAAGTCACCTCCCAAGTGGGCAATTTGCAAAATTCCAACTWATTATTTTTCGGAAATTTCAAACTCAATATTTGATATTTTAGATCTTAACTTTCTAATTAAATACTTTGACCTTTCAAATTTCATCGGTCAATTCATTTATTGCAAAGTTGGCAGCCCTAGCCCGCCACCTCTAGTGTGTGGGTTGTGTCTATGTTGGCAGCAGAAGTAACTAAATTGTGTCAATAGATTTTATGTGTGAAGTAAGTAACCCGACTTTTTGAGAATTGTCATTTTTGATAGATGGCCCTTTAAAAACAATTGGGTGTTTAAAGTCGGATATACACAATATCCAAATTCACACAGGGAAGAGACCTGTGTAAATTTGTATAATAAGCGCTTTCAATTGCTCACAAAGCCTGTAAGATTTCATGAAAATAGTTCAAGTGGTTTTAGAGGAACTATAATGGATTTTAATTTTTATCCTGAAACTTTATCACCCTGTATATCCGTAACGAAGCGTTATAGGGCTATTGTTTATTTGACAAATTAGTGTTATTTTTCGATGTAGAATATGTAGTTGCAATTTTTCGCAATATTAAGAAAACACCCTGTATAACAAATACATTATACACCCTGTGTTGGAAATGAGTTACAATGCTATAAACTGTTTTAAATTGAGGCAGAAAGTACAAACTTCAAACATTTTTTTATTTTATTTTTTGGTATATTAGTAGGATCAGTTAGATTTTACAGCAATTCTGATAGGTAGGCGGTGAAAATAAAAATAAAAAAACTTATTTTAAGAACAAAACAAGCTGTATATCAGAAATGATAAAACACAATTACAAAATTACAATTAGGTAATGTTTTTTTTTGGGGGAAATTTTAAGAACTGTCTTCCATGAAATTGTGTCAATTTTTTGATATTCTAAATTCTCTTAACTCTCTATTTTATTCTAATTAAATTCTTTGACCACAAATTGACCCTTGAAATTTTATCGATATTTCTAATTTATCATTAAAATTTTGAAATTTTCTCTTTTTCCTGTGATGGACAAACTTGTAAAGCAAATTGGAAATTTGAAAAAAGAAACACTTATTTTATTCAAAAACAAATACACCCTGTGTCAGAAATGGGTTACATAATATAAACAGTTTTTTTCTCAATTTTTCTTATAAAATATTGTTTATTTTGGTGATGTTAAGTGTCTAAATAATTTAGTTATTTAACACACTATTAAAAAAAAAATAATATATTACACAAAAACACAACAAAATCAAACATTTTGTTAAATTGAAGAAAATATGTATAAAATTTTAAGTTTTTTAATTTTTCATTGGTCGATTTTGTTTAATTTTTGAAATACTTTGATTTTTGTGACCAAAACAAGATATTGCACAAAATCAATAGAAAAATATTTTTTTTCTAATAAAAAATTGTGTAAGGAAAAGGGGGAATTATCTCTTACTTGACACTTACCGGTCATTGACGCCACTACCAACTTTGAAAAATTAAAACCGAGTTGCAATCAGAGACATAAGTTTTGTATTTTTCTTCTAATCAAATCTCAATTTTGATTAATTAAACCTTTCTAATTGCTCAATTCCGCCATTTTATGCTCAATTGCAACAATAACCCCAAACCTTACTACTTTTTATGTAAATGAGTTGAATAATTTCGACCGTGGAGCAAAAAAGTCATTATACCACGAGAAAAACGCCATTTTCGCTCTCGGGCTTAAAATTTTGCTTCTCAACCCATCCGTGAAGCATTGTTCGGTCACGTTTCGAGCAAATTGTGATTCACTCTCAGTCACGTCTTCTCTCGACCACATGCAAAACCGCCAAAAATCTACCATTATTTACATAGTCGGTCGAAAAAGTCGACTTTTACTACGTATCCGGTCTAGGCAATAATTTCGCAAATAGTTACACAAACAATGGAGAGCAATTAAATGCTCGGATTGCGTACAACTATTTTCCAATTTGGTGTGTTTGTGTGTTGCAGTGAAAACGTACCTGAGCCCCGTTGAGACCCACTGCAACAACATCAACTACTATCTTTCCGATGACAACAACGAGACTAGGGACTTCACCGACGACGCTTGGGCTAGATTACGTAAGTGCGAAAATTGAGGTTAGGGTCAGTGTTGCCAGTTCAAAAACATAAAATTCACCATATCCGAGTTGAAAAATTCGCCAAATTTTCACCAGAGATTACGATTTGTATGGCTATTTCTCACGAAAAAAACACAGTTTTTGGCTTAAAAATCCATTTAAACTCTTGAAAAAAAAAACAAAAATGACATGAATTTCGGCTTAATTCTGTGATTTTTCAACAAAACTTTGGAAAATAATCGCGTTTCTAGGTGAAAAACGTGCTAAAATGCATGAGAAATGCAAAAATAATGTAATTCTGGACTTAATTTCTTGATTTTTTAGTTTGTTTTAGCGAAATCTAATGAAAAACTTCAGATTTTTTTTTTGCAAAATAAATGAGCCTCTGGGTCAAAAACGAAGAAAGTTGAGCGGAACAAGCTAAAAATAATATAAATTTCGATTTAATTTTATATTTTTTTGCCTGCTTTAACAATTTTTTTTGAGTTTTTTTGTTTTTATCTCAAAAACGTGCTTAAACACTTGAAAAAGGCAAAAATAACGCCGTTTTTGGTCGAATTTGTTGAATTTTTGGATTGTTTTTAACGAAATTTCGCGAAATAATTGTGTTTCTAGCTGAAATTTGAAAAAGATAAAAATAAATTGTCACTTTCGATCCTATTTAGTAAAATATTGTTAAAAAACAAACAGAACTATTTTTAACCAATTTGGTGCTTTTTCGACTTTTTTGAAAAAAATTGAAGAAATAATCAAGTTTCTGGTTAAAAACGTAGAAAATACTAGAAAAACTGTTTTTTTCGTTTTCAAAAAATTACCAGATATTAGAATTTTTACAAAAGATTTTGCTCTCGTTCAAAAACGAAGTAAGTCGGGCTAAAAATAATATCAATTTCGATTTAATTTTGTAATCTTTTTGCTTGTTTCAACAAACTTTTTAGAGTTTTTTTGTTTTTATCTCGAAAACGTGCTTAAACACTTAAAAAGGCAAAAATAACTCCGTTTTTGGCCGAATGTTTGGATTGTTTTTAACGAAATTTTGCGTAATAATTGCGTTTCTAGCTGAAAAAGTATTCGAAAAAGACAAAACTAAATTGTCATTTTCGATCCTGTTTATTAAAATTTTGTAAAAAAAAAGAACTATTTTTAACCAGTTTGGTGGCTTTTCGACTTTTTTGAAAAAAATTGACGAAATAATTAAGTTTCTGGCTGAAAACGTAGAAAATACTAGAAAAACAGTTTTTTTCGTTTTCAAAAATTACCAGATATTAGAATTTTTACAACAGTTTTAAGCTTAAAAATTTACTCTTGAAAAAAACAAAAATGACATGCATTTCGGCTTAATTCCGTGATTTCTTGGCTTGTTTTTAACAAAATTTTGCGTTTCTAGCTGAAAAATGTGTAAAATGCTCGAAAAATGCAAAAATATAATGTAATTTTAGACTTAATTTTGTTATTTTTTAGTTTGTTTTAGCAAAATCTAGTGAAAAACTTGAGATTTTAGTCCAAAAACGCACTTAAAAGCATTTTTGGACAAATTTTGTGGTTTCCCATCGTATTTTTGTCTTATTTTGCTCAAAAACCAGTTAAATCGAGTGAAACATCAACACAATTGTTTTTGTGACTTTTAAGCGTGTTTGGACAAGATTTTGCAAAATAAATGAGCCTCTCATTCAAAAACGAGGCTCGAGGCTAAAAATAATACCAATTTCGATTTAATTTTGTAATTTTTTTGCTTGTTTCAACAACATTTTTAGAATTTTTTTTGTTTTTATCTCAAAAACGTGCTCAAACACTTAAAAAAGGCAAAAATAACGCCGTTTTTGGTCGAATTTTTTGAATTTTTGTATTGTTTTTAACGAAATTTTGCGTAATAATTGCGTTTCTAGCTGAAAAAGTATTCGAAAAAGACAAAACTAAATTGTTATTTTCAGTCRTGTTTAGTAAAACCTTGTAAAAAAAAACAAACAAAACTAAAAATATTGACGAAATAATCAAGTTTCTGGTGGAAAACTTGGAAAATACTGGAAAAGCAGTTTTTTTCATTTTCAAAAAATCACTAGAGATTTTTACAAAAATGTTTACCAAATCACTAGACTAACACGAAAATCACCAGATCTGGTGAAATTTCCCCAAACGTGGCAACACTGTTAGGGTGCAAACGGGTACTTTAATAATGGACATTTCAGCACTTGGATTGGAAAATCGTTTCAACTGAAACATCCGTTACTTAGCACAATAAACATATTAAATCCATTAGTCTTAGCGGTAATAACGCTCAAATGGAGTACAAAGCGTGGCCAACTAGGACGAACATTTTTTTTTGTTTTTCTTTTTTTTTTTGTAGATATGGGACGTTCCATGATCGCGCTTTTCAGTTTGGCCTTCGTAGCGGTGTTCGCCGCCTTATGTACCGGAGTCACCGGATGCTGGAGGAGGTCCCCAAGCAATATCACGGCCACGGCGATTCTGATGCTGCTTGCATGTAAGGAAATTTAAAAATTGTCCGAGTCGACGACCTTTAAACGCTTCATTTGACGAGGCATTAACTATTCTGATAATCGAAGCGCTGCGTTAATAAAGATTGTGATAATTTGTATGCCTGCCGTGTGGAATGCTCGATTGTGCATTGTAAGTGAAGACATTCACTGAAGACTTTCGAGGGAATGTTTACGGATTGTGGGCTGAGTTTCACTTGAAAATAATATCCACAAATTATCACAAAAAAAAAAACATTTAAATAACATAATTAAGTAATGAAATCTTCAATAGAGGCTGATTTTGTTCTATTTTATTTAAAGTTTAAATTATTTGTTATCACCCAAACGTATAAACTACTTCCAAGGTGGAGTCTAAAAGGGTAACTAAGCTCCGCCCACTAGGGGAAAACATTGCTATAAAAAGTTATGCACGGATTTTTATAGAAATAACGAATTTTCCTTTGGTAACTCCGCCTACAATTTTAAAAATAAGCTTAGTTCCTCCCACAAAATGACGAAAAAAGAGTTTCCTAAATGTAATCTGTTGCTATTTTGGTCAGAATTGATTAAGAAGTGAAACGGTAGCGCGGGAAATTCAAATAGACGTTCAACATTTTACACTATAGGTAAACCTTAACATACATATACAATTTTTTATTGTTATTATTTGTAATTGTTTTTACAAGGGAAATACAAACATAATTTGAAATAATAATTATTATTGAAAAAGAAAAAAATAGAAGATGGTTTTGTTTATTTTAAACAAAAATTTAATGCCTATTAGTTCAAAATTGTGTTTTTGTTTGTTGTTTAACAATAAATTTTGTTTAACAATGCTCATCGTTGTTTGAAAATCAAGAATTCATTCTCTATTGGTCAAAATAGTTTTTGTGTACAAATTTAAAAAAAAGATTAAAATTTAAAAACAATCTTTGAATGGTATGGAAATTATCGGAGATTATATCTTTGGAAAAATTACGTTGAATTTTTTAGAACTCTCGGAATTAATTTAGAATTATAAACGTTAATTTGTACACAATATCACAATAATGAAATTACGATAAATAATTGTAATTTCGGTAGAATTATTAGGTACTGGATTTCTTTTTGAAATTATCGGAGATAATTTTTTTGAAAATTACGTCTAATTTCTAATTTAGAATTATAGGAATTATGTAATTAAGGAATTACGGAAATTAAGTTGGAATTATAAAAATTAATCCGAAAACAATGGAATTGTGATCTGGAATTTCGGTAGAACTTACGTAAAAGTTGGAATATCAGGAATTAATTTAGAATTATAGGAATTAATCTGAAAACAATAGAATTATTTTGGATTACTAGAATTTCGATGGATTTTTTTAGAATTGGAATTAGTTATACACATTTTTTTTAAGTTATCGGCTCCTCGCGGATATCTAATTTTAGAAATAATTACTTTATATTATCAAAAAATGACAAAAAACTTAAGAAATCAATAATAAATTGTTTTTTGGGAAAATTGTAAATTACGTTGCGTTGTTTTTACTTTCTTTCATGAACCAATTAAAAATACGAGAGATGTGAAGAGATATTTATTAGTTTTTGATTCAAATTTATTTTTTTAATAGCTTCGCCTTCATTTTTTTGAGTTTTATTGATTTTTACCTTTATTACTTTCATTTTATTAATTCTTGTGTTATTATTACGATCACCGCCATTATTCTATCTATTTCAGATATTTTTTTATCTAAAAAGAAAGTGACCTAACCCGGAATCGAACTCGCGTTTTTTGAGTATGATCTCGGTTCTAAGTTTGCATCACTGTTAACTCATCATCTATTAACAAAATGTATTGTTTGGTTTCTACGTTTTAATGTTTTTATTGTTTTAAATTTATATACAGGTGTAACAAAAAGATGGGGACAAAGACTTACCTGAAGTTTACCCCACTTGCCTTTATATCAAGTTAGACGGCGCCAAAGTTTAAAAATTATTTTCGTTTTTTCTAATGCAGTAATCGATTTTTATCAAATTTGGAACAGTTGATTTGATATTAAAACCACATGTTTTGGTGCTATTTCTTTTCTTTTATTATTATTGTAAAGCACATTTTGAACCATACTTTTGTTATACGTAATCTGAGTGGGCGTAATTCTTCTTTTATTTGAAAGGTATATTATTTTTTAACAATTTTTGTATCTTGTAAAATTTTTGTATCGGCTTTGGATTTAAAGTAAAAAATAATTTAAGTAGACGTGTCAAAATTTTGGACGTTGGTCTTTTATTATCATTGTTTTTAAAATTGTATTAGGTTTTAATTTCTTTATGTATGCTTGTGTTAGTTAAAATAATGTAATTACTATTAACTTGAACAAAAAAAAATTTCTAACAAAATGTAAGAAAGATGCTCATCAGAAAGTGATAATAACTGTTTTTTGTATATTTCTACCTGCTTTTATTCTAGTTTTTCTTCCTTGTGTCAAATATAATTTTTAACGCTGTTACTGAATTGCAAAAAAAGTTGTTTTGATCCGGGCTCAAACCTGGATTTTTTTAAATTTAAAAATGCATTGTTTTTTCTGCTCCAAGAATAAAACTTCTTTGATTTCGGCGCTAATTTTCCATTCCAAGGACACTGATTACCCTGCAATTTGGCTGGTGTAAAAGTGTAAAACTTATTACTGCAGCCGCGATTAGGTGTCTAACGGAAGTGCGCTTAAGGAGTCTTTGTAAAAGTGCATTTATTAGATTGATTATATGAAGGAAATGCAGTTAAGAAACTAGGAACTTGAAAGGAAACCAGCTGCTGGCCGATACTATATTTTAATCGAATTTTTATTTCATTCGCATAATTTCAGTTATTTCGCGTGCAATTTTCTCTTCACTTTCTTTCTTTTTGCTAATTCCTGAATAATTCTCAAATTGTGTGAAACCACGTATGGCAATCGGGGCCAGGTCGTGGGTCACTTTTCCCAAATTGATTTTCACTAAAATACCGTTGAAGCGACACTTGATGTTCTCGTGTCAATAAGTGTCTTTTCATTTCCGTTTAACAGCTTCGAGTATTGTCTGAAAGCGTCCACAATCCCATTATTGCTGCTCCTATTGTGTGTTTGCAAAGCAGATGACACGTCATTTCGCAGAAACGTAACAATGCTGCCAATTATGAAGAATCCTTTTCATTTCGATGTGATGTATTGACCGAAAAATCGATTTATTGCAGGCTTGTTGAGTGCTGGAGGAATGGGTCTGTGGCACGGAGTGGAATATTATGAGAAGGAAAAAGTTGTCGGGGAGGAATTTTACCAACAATGGAGTAACGTAAGTCGAGATTGGCGACGGTTGACCGCTTTATCGAAATGTTTTATGCAATGTTTTCAAAAACTACAAAAATATCATCCAAATTTAGGTCCATAAAAGTGATTAAAAAATCGTTAAAATGGTCGAGCAACATTCGAAATAATGTTGTTCTTTAGACGTTTAAAATGCTTTGTGACGAGTAGTTTTTGCAGTTATTCCCTATCTGGGGTTTAAGAAATTCCCCAGATTTTTAATTGTTAGCGAGTTTGCAACTGGATTTATTTTCTTTGACAAGTTTATTTAAAAAATTATCCGAGAAAATTCATTAAAATTACAAATGAATCAACGATTTTTTTTGTTTTTTTTTTATTTATTTAAACTTCCTAAACCTCTCAATGAAATGTCAAAATGTCCTTGAAATAATGCCATGCTTTCAAAAAAAATCATATTATAGTGAGTTGGCAACACCGAATTGTGGGTGATATCGTACCACAGATTATTATGTCACAGATGACGGCTATGCCATAAAAGTGTGACGTTTGTATTTGGTAATTTATGTTACCAACTTAATTTCAAAGTCACAGGATGAAATACATAGTTTTTCTAATGCCTGAAAATCACTCGGAGTCACCCCGGAATCGATGAATTTTCATGTGAAATCGTCCGGGGATTTGCCTTTTAAAACCATTTTGAACCTACGATATTCCAGTTATAAGTTTTTTATCAAAAAAATCCAAAAATTTTAAGCGTGTCTTTAGCCGAAACTATAACATCAATTGATAATTTTAAGTAGATTTCGACAGTTTTTTTGCCCTTTCCGTGGCTCTTACAGTTTTCGCGATAAAACGCAATTTTGAAAAATCATTTTTTGATTTTTTAAGCCGTAATGACGGCCTGAATTGTAGTGAAAAACCACAAGTATTTGTAATCACTAAGCAGTGTTTAAAAATCTGCAAAATGACGTAGGTTTAATTCTTTATCAAAACCCGCCCACCGACCTCATAATTTTTATGTTTTTTTTTTTATCAGAGATTGTCCATTAAGTGGACAAAATAGTTTGTAATGTAATCCAAGAAATTCCGTAAAGAAGTACTTTTTCGGACTCATATAAATCATTAATTGAAAAATTGAAATCTTTTAAAAAATCAACGGAATAGTTTATGAAGTATGCACCTTTGTAATGTTGGTTGCCTAATATATCATTTTTTTTGTGACATTTAATTTAAAATTTAACTAATTTAAACAAATGCGATTTCAGAAAAAACGTAGGTAATATACACCATCACAAAGACTGATTTTTATACTGATACTTCTGGAGTAATAGACTAAAAAAAATAAGAAGAATCAAAAACTCTAAAATAAGACAAAATGGCCTGCATTCTACAAAAATAAAATAAACAGGTTGTCCCAGAGATCCGTATTTCTTCGATTATTTTGACAGTAAAGAAGATAACGAAATGCGGTTTCTTTTGGACGATAGACATTCATTTTTTCTATGGTCCAAAAATATTTTCGTCATTATAGGTAATTCCTATATAGGATGGCGCAACAAGTTATATTTTTTATGGTACACCCGGTATATTATGCGCTTATTTGAAAGAGTTTTTAATTCTAAGAATATCCATATTAGGTTTTATGGACCGTTTATCATTTATGGGCCATTTTATGAAAAAAAATACCATTTTTAAAAATCACAACGATTTTGTTAGAAAGAAAAAGTGAATAAATACAATTGCAACCATTTTTACTGAGTCTGGTTCTAAATTATTATGATCTTTTGCAACTACTGCAGAGTGTTGACATTCGCAAAATATCAAGTAACTTGATTTTTTCAAATGAAACACCCTGTATATTATTACTTTATCGTGTAGAGCTTTTAATAAGCTTTCTAAAAAAACTAGGGTTTGGAGGTCTAAACCTTACCTGTTTTATTGTACACTTTTATAAACCTAGAAAAATTATAACCTTGTTGCACCACCCTATACAGGGTGTTTACGGTCTTGAGGTTGAAATTTAAATGAGAGGATATTTACGGTAGAAGAAAACTAATACGCTATATAATACAAAAATTCACGTTGTTAAAGGAAATTATTAATTTTACACTATTTSTTTAAGAACTGCTGCTTCGGCTGCAACAATGGCCATTAGTATCATTACCTTGTGTTTCACCGTAAATCATAATCACGACAACCAATTAATTATTTTAATATTTTGCCATACATGTTCATAAATTWGYAGAAAAATWAAAAWKAAACGAATCAAACCTATTGGAAACCATTCGCTGAAAGAGGTTAAACAGAAGATCTTCGAATTTTGATAAAAACTAACGCAAAAGCAAATCAAATGATGACAGTGTTAAAATTATGAAGTGACTTTTCTCTTTCATTGTCATGGATACGATTTTTTTATCTGTTGCAACAATACAATTTTATCTGAACAAGGAAATAATTCCAGTGACCCTCAAACCGTGTACCAATATTTTGGAGTTAAATAACATTCTTGATAATAACAATTGTGTGAGTTTTTTTCTCGGTTACAGTATTTCTGTACTCTTCTATTACTAGGTCAATTTTCAACTCCAAGACTGTAAACACCCTGTATAGAAATTAATGACGAAAGTTTTTTGGACTATAGAAAAAATGAATGTCTATCGTCCAAAAGAAACCGCATTTCGTTATCTTCTTTACTGTAAGAGTGAGTAATCGAAGAAATATGGAGCTCTGGGACACCTTGTATAAAATGGCTATAAGAACAACAATATAAGAAATATAAAAAGAAAATGGTCTTCTAGACTTGACCTGACTATGTTTTTGAGTTACGAAGCTGCAGTAAGAGCAGTGAACGATATTTGATTTGTAGTCTTGAAATAAGCAAAATATGGACATATCGATAAAAATTCATCAACCCTCGCTCCCAAATCTAGATCCTGCAAGAGAACACCGAATTCATGTACGACTGGAGCTTCGTCCTGGGCTGGCTTGGCGTTTTCAGCGCATTGGGTGCCTCATTCATGTTTTTCTTTGGTTCGTGTTGCCTCAGTACCGAGAAAGAAAAGGAGCAATTGAACAACGTACAGTACATAATGCCAGGTGTGTAATCTGTGTTTTGTATTTTCGTAGGTCCTACGTGACAATACCAGAGTCAACTATGATTGGAGTTACATGATCGCATGGGTTGGGGTGGGATGGTCGTTGGTTGCTGCCATCCTGTTTTCTGGAGCCGCCATGTGTCTTCGGGGCGAAAGGGAACGGGAAGAAGCTATCAACATGCAGTATTTAATGCCTGGTAACTTTCGGGGGTCATTCTCATCGAAAAAATCCGACATTTTTGCAACACAAAATGGCCGATTTTTTCATCTCTTGTTGATTTAATCCCAATAACAGCAGGGTTCAATTGTAACAACAACCCTGTTCCATGTCAAGTCATTMTGATAATTTTCCGCTTTTCTAAGCTTGACCAAAATTCTTTCACTTCTCTTATGCTCAAACTGATTTGTTTCCCCAGATGGCAATGACAAATCATTTTGATCATGACGCATGATTGTATCTAATTAAATATAATAACCAAAGTCACTGTAAGATAATCATTTATTTGTATCATCAATCGCTCCATTTCTGCCAACTTAACACCATTAAAATTTACAGTGTATCCGCAAAAACAACAATATGCATATGCCGGATATCCGGTTCCTGCGCCTCAAGCCTACGCAGGACCGTATTACACAACAGGATCAGCTTATGGACCGTATAATTACTGAAGGACAACGACGCAATTGACGTGTCTTCCATTTTCTACAAAATAGTATTAAATTTCGACATTTTTTGGCCATCATTGCGAACAAAACAAAWGAATGAGTGTTGTAAATAAATAAGTCGTTAGGTAATTGCAGCAGGCCGGGAGGGCAGGTTGACATGGCCAACGGAGTAACTAAATTTAATTTTTCGACTAGTCGGGACCAATCAAAAGACTGCCTTGACACCTTGACCAATCAGGTAGCAGTATTCGTGCCGCCCTGCCCCCACATCAACTAATCACGGTCATTTTTTGTAAATAGTTGTGTTTAATTGATGTAATAATTGCCATTGTTGCATTTTTTATTAGTCAGAGACGTATTTATTTTGATTTCGGGCCCCGATATCGGAAAGATACCTGTTATATGACTGTAATTGTAATCATATTTATGTATTAGCAATATTTGTATTTTTATATGTTGTGTACTTAACGTAATTGCATATTTAGTGTATTTTTTGGAGGTTTTTGTTATCAAAAACGTTGCAATAAATTCGAGACAAACTCATTCGAGTGTTTTATTAAAAACTAAAGAGAGCATAATTAGGTATATTATCACAATTCATCTTTTTTCGACTTTCGGTCCCCTTTATCACCCTTGAAGACTTCATTCAGACACGAAGTGTCTTCATTTCTCAACGCCCTGTCTTCACATAAATATTTTTTGAGACTTTGCTTCCCTTGGTGGTTGAAATACCACTCTTCGATATCCCCCTCGTTCTGCTCTAGCAGAGTCTCGCATTGCGTCTTCATGTTTGTGACCTCGACACTGGGCTTGTCCCAAAGCTCGTAGGGGATCCCCAATTCGACTTTAACCCCCTTGTCGACCAACCCATGAAGGGTCTGAAATGTCTGACTCATCCCTTTCGCAAATCTGGTACTATCCTCACGCTCTTTATGGATGTTGTACTCCAAAATCCGTTCGCAGACACCCTCCAAAGACTCCACTAGTCTCAACTCTGATTTCTTGTAGTCTTTCTTTTTTTTCGGTTTGACGTCATCGACTTCGTAGCCGGTTTCGATCACGTCGTGCGTTTTACCAGTCTCCTCGAGCCGGCTTTCCAATTCTACTGCTAATATTTTGCAAACTGAAATTTTTTTGTTTACTTAACCTCACTTTATTTCGGGGGTTTTCGCGATTTACCTTCACATCTGTTGGCGTATTTTACGCCCTCATCCTCTTCTGTGACTGCAAGGACGCTAGAAAGGACGCAAAGTGTGAAAATTAGGCAAATTTGAGGTAAATACATCGCGTCTGACTCGGCTCAAAGAACTTTACATAACCTCAAAATTGGGAAGACTCGGGGTTTTATCTCATAATCCGACAATGTGGAGCAAAATGATTGGTCGAACAATGTATTTATTATTGATTGAAATTTCAACATTTGGGGTAATAAAAATTACTCAAGCATAAGTTAGATTTATGAAATTTGTTTGGTAATGATTGGCCGGTTTAAATATTAAGGGAGGAGCCAAAGTTTTGGTAAGTCAATTGTGGGTACTTCCCCTGAGAAAAAAAACAAAATACAATTAATAATATATTGGGTATTAGTAATAGAAATGCAACAAAAAATATTATGTAAAGTCGGTAAAGTCTTCGACGATATCTTTCTCCTCGCTGAAGCCTTTTTGTGCCTCCTTCCTCTTATTGTTTTCCTGTATAACTTTCTCTTTTAGATTTTTCAATTTTCTCAGTCTTTCCAACCAATTAGAAGCGTAGGGATCAGTCGCGTGACTTCGTAACGAGTTGAGAACAGTCGCTGCCAACTGTAAAAAAAATTAAAACAAAGTCTAACACACCTACAAACTTACATCGGCATGTATGGCAAGTTGTCTCACTAGAATTGACACACTTTGATCCGAAACAACTATAACTTCGTTTGATCCAATAATTTTCAACAAGTCTGACTTGACCTTAACCTCGACTTTATTGCACTGATAGTCGAGTGGTTCAACGATGATGTAAGCCAGAGTCACCTGACTCTGCAACCAATGGAAAGTCAGCAATCAAGCCACGCCTACCGCTCCACCTACCCTAAACGTACTAATGTCAAACTCTTGTCCACTGTTATTATACACAATGACAACGTTATCATTTCCCACATGAGCCTTTTTGTAATTCCCATTTGGGTCACTGTCTTTATTTGGCATCAAAGTGGCCACATGAAACGCCAACATAACCAAATCGTCCTGATGCGTATACATGTATTTCCCATCGGCTCCGCCCTGATCCACGCCCCCTAGATAAATATCACGTGGATTGACATCAGCCAATCGTATCAAAGTCCCCAAATTCTGCAAAAACTCCATATAACGGACACACCCACAGGTATTTCGCAAAATTTCAGCTTCCTTATCGACTTGACCTGAAAGTCACGTGACAAAAACTTAACACAAAGCAGTGCTACCAACCTTCATTAATGTACAAAACCCCGATTTTGTGCACCTCGTATGGGTACATCCGGTCTAAAATACCGATCGCTCGGTCGATAACAGTACACGAGGGGACGTAAAGTGGCACCTCGGTGGTACTCCCAAAACATGCAGTGTGGTACAATTGGAGAAACACAAAACTTGGGTTTAACCCACTTTTGAGTATTTCCTTCGGGACTTTTTTCGGTGGCGTCGGCTTTCGGGTCGATGTGCTCATGACCGAAATCGTATGCAACCGATCGCGCTTTTCTGCTAAACTCGCGTCTACGGTTTTTGCCCGATTTTTCTCGATCTTGGACGAAGACGAGCTTTTTTGAATCGAGGTTCCTGTGACGAAAAAAAAAAAAATGAAACGAAAATTTTAAATTGTCAAAGAATCGATATTTGTTAGTACCCAAATCCCAACTAACCCAAAAAATAAAATAAAAATTAATTCTGCCCAAATTACCCTCTTTTTCTCTCTCTGAGTGTCTCTGCAGTCTTGGCGAGGTCTGAGTGGGGCTTTGGGGCGGTTTAGTAGTCAAAGGAGTTAAACTGGCCAAATTTGGTAGATTATTAGGACGATCAAGGACGTTAGAATCCTGTGGGAAAGTCGGTTGTGACTGGGAATTGATCTGATTCGGGGACGCCGGGACTGTCTTGTACGGTTTGGGGGCTATACCACTTTCACCGGGGGGCGACGACCCCGGATAACTGTAACAAGTGAGAAGGGAAGGGTGTTGGGGCTGTTCTTGCGGTTTCGGGGGCTCTCCAGTCGGTGGACTTGTTCCTACAAGAGTCCAATAAACCCGAGTCACATCGACGATTTTTTCCACTCACCCATTCCGAGAATCTCCTCCGGGATCGCCTCACAGCTCACTCTGACGTCCTTTTTGGGAATTTCCGATTCGTTTTCGATTTTTTGATGGACGAATGGATTCTTCCAGTTCGCCATTTCCGGACTAGAATTCGAACGACGCACCGGATTTCGCGATTTCGTTCCGTCATCGTAAACGAATTCTAGTTCGTCGTCGGCGCTGTCGCGCGAACTTTGCCTAGATAGAGACTGTTTGGTGGGTGAGCCTTGAATTTGAGTTAAAAAAATCAATCTCGATTCGATCAAAAATCCAATTAAACGGCAAAACATTCAAGCATGCGATTAGTAACACAATAAATGAATCAAACCTGGAACGCTGACCGGACGACTGCTTGAAGATGGTGCAACTTCTTCAAAATCTTCCGTTTCTTCTTGTTCTTCGATCGAAATGGCTGAACTCGGTTCGAAGAACAGGTCAGGCATGTACAAAGTCGACATTTCGTTGAGGGGAAACTCGAAAATATGCTGCTTGAAGGACACCTGGTTTTGCACCTTCATGACCCAAGACACGTTGCCTAAATTGAAAATTTTTGAAATAATTGGGTCAAGTAGCAAGAACATCCTGTATACAAAATGAGTCGTTTGTGTGTCAAATAAAGGCACAAAAACGTTATTAAAAATTGCGAGGAAGTGAAGAAATTCACTTCAAATAAAATTTAGTCTGCTTCTTTAGATTTTTTTAAATACAAATATTTATTTTTGAGACAATTTGCATTAAATTTGCTTTTTGGAAACACAAACATGTCCTCCAAGTGCTTTATTGTTGAATTAGGAAGTAAAAAACGTGCAACGCCATGTGAAAACTTTCACAAAAACCATTTTTGTTTTTTGAAATCTAGTTGGCTTGACAATTTTCGATAAAAATCATTGACTGATTTTTTATAAGACAATATAAATTAAAACTCAGACCTCATTTTATGTCTACATCTAAAATATATTCCTCTTATTATTCACTTTATTATTTTTAAAAAATCAAAATTACAAAATTCTACTTATTTTGGTACCCCTGATAGGTTGTAGTTTTCGTGTTGGCAGCAATTCAATAATTTTTTTGACAGCGTTTGTGGTTTTTGCGTTTTTGTGCTAATTTATATTAAAACAAACAATTTGTGTTTTATAATTAAGAAGAATTAATAAACTACAAGTGTGCCAGCGTTCTCTATAATCGGTAAATATAACCTCATTTACCACTAAGCAACTAGATTTGGAAAACAGAAAAAAGATTCAAAAATATGAAAACTATTTATTTTTAAAACAATGTAAATAAGTGATAGTATATCTAGACAAACTTTTGAGGTCCATTTTGACTAATATCATAAATTAACAATTTGAAATTTTAACCCATTTTCTGACATTTTTGTTATTTGACAACACCATCTGTCAATATTGAATTTTCTTTTGATTTCCTTGATTTCTGAATCGCAAACTAATACAGTTGGCGAAGTCCGGAGCTTGCCGAGGGAGTAAATCGGCAAACCTCGGTTCGAGTTGCGAGAAACAATGGCGTAGCCTTAGACACATTTTTATTTTAAACAAATTTCACATTTTCCTTTTAAAAAATTATTAATAGAGCATTCTTAATTGCAATGAAATTTTAATTTGTGAATAATTTGATGTTTGAAAAAGTAAAGAAACTGACAACTTAATTCAGATATGTTTAGTCCTGAATTAAATTTTATTTCGTCTTTTATAAATCGATTAATGGCAAGTAAAAATTTGATTGTCACCTTTAAACAAACAAAAGTAAATTTTTGGTAAAAGTTCATATTTGGACCATCAAGACGCTATCCCGTAGCCAATCAGATGCGAACATTTTGACGTCATATCTGACGGATTAGGGGGTTGTTCGACTTAAAATCGGTTTGTTGTGTAAACAATAAGTACCGTGCAATCAAAAAAATAAATAAATTAGAGTAGGCGGTAATTAAAGTCCTTCAGATGGCAATCCTGATTTTTGACATCAAATGTCAGCGGAAACTTTGACAAGTTTGCGTTTTATTCCTTTTGAGTGAAATAATGTTCACTTTAAAGCAGAATTTTTTTTTATTGCTGTACAAGAGGAAAACGGTGGATGGTCATTTTCACTTTCAGTTTGTGTGGAAAATTTTCAGCTCAGATTCCCAGCCAATGTGTTACCAACTGTAGAATTTAATCGACGTCTACTCTAATTTATTTTTTATTTGATCGCACGGTATAAAGGGCGCAAAAAATTGTGACATGAGATTGGGTAATATTCGAATTACTTTGTGACGCGGCGAATGGGCTGGATTACGCAGCCTTAAACACCGGAACTGTTACGAAATGGGTTTTTGTGCCGTTTTTGGGAATTATTTCAATAACGAGTCAGTCTTAGCGAAGCTCCCGAACGAGTCACTTGAATTGTAATACTTATTACTTATTTCGTGGTTCAGTGCGGAATTGTGTAGAAATGGTTGTTGGGTGTTTTCTAATCTAATAAAATAAAGTATCTAATAGGCATTTAGTAGTGCGCAATTTTTAAAATTTTGAGTGATTTGTGAATGCCAATGAGGGAAATGGAGAAGACAATCGTGCTACAAGGATCCGGATTAAAGGGTAAGTCAACAATACCTTTGTTTTTTTAGAAAAATCACATTGAAATTTTATTTAATATTTAATTGAACTGATTGAATAACACATTTAATTGATTTTGTGTTTCTTTATTTTCAGTAGGTCCGTTTAAGAAGCAGAGGCGAATTGCTACAAAGGGTAGCAGAAGAAGATGCCATAAAGGTTAGTGCATTTATTTATTTTATTTTTTATTTTGTTTATCGCCAAGTAAAGTGTGTGAATTTGTGATTTTTGAGTGTAGTAATAGTAAGTATTTATTAAATTATGAATAGAAATTAGTTATGTTCTAGATGAAATGTTTTATTTCTCAAATTCTATTTCAAAATTTGTAGAAGACGAGTTCAAATTTACTTTAATAATAATTTTAGCAGAAGAAGATACCGTAGGCTGAGTGCATTTGGATTTTTTTATTTATTTTTTTTGTTGAATTTCTCGCCAACTTATAACGAGTCAACTGTACTTTTTCTTAATTTTTTCATTACTCTTTTGATATTAATGGTTATGTATTTTTTTCGCATAAAGGTCTTTGCTTATTTTTTTACCTGTTGGCCTCCTGATCAGCACCTCGGCCCACCCTTGACACCAGCACGCACACACTGGCGCCTCCTTTCTCTCGTCTCCCCCAATCAACTTGGGCAAATTGGCCGAATCGTACCTCTTCGCCTCCTCCCCCTTATCCGTCGAGCCCTGCCTTGGCAAAAACGACTCTTTCTCCTCATTCCCGCTATTACTTCTCGCATACCTCGCTATTTTGCTATTATTATGCGAACTGCACAACGACCAACACTTATCGCAAACGCCATGTTTCAATACTCGTTCGGTACAACCACTCGTCGTGATCGTTATTAGTTTATTCCCCAACATCCACGACTTGGAGATGCCCCCATTGAGTAAAAACTCGGCGGTTGGGAGTCTCGAGGGTAGAGCACTGCACGGTGAATAAGTGTAACGAGCCATCAAATCGATACAAGTCTCATTTAACTCCTCGTAAAACGTTAAAACGGTCTTATCGCGGGGGGTTTTCTGTATAAAGGGGCTCTTTTTGCTAGGGTCGGGCTTGACACGACGTCGGGAGCCCTGCTCGGTGAGACTGGAACTGCGTTTACGGTCGGAACTGTCCTGATTCATACTACTCAAGCTCAGTTTAAACTGACTCAACTCTTGAAAGGGGACCATAACGTTAGTTTGCAAACCCTGTTAAAGAAAACTGTCAAAAATTTTACACAAAAAAATTAAACAAATGACTTACGCTCACTATAAATTTGACAAAGTCGCGTCTAAACGGTAAACGACATTTTAGGAACCAAACTGAGATCACGTGATAAGCCAATGACACTATATAATTGTCATATTTGAAAGGGTTGGTGTATGGAAGGGCTATAGCAAAGACGGCCATGTATTGGTCACCAACGAAATTCGCATAGACGTTGGGTAACTGCGATAGGGCTAAAATTCAACCAATGAAAACACTCGAGTGTGACATTTGAACCAAGCTCACTTGATAGAAATTCCAATACTGGCATTGCGATATATTTGGTAGCGGAAATTTTTGACAGTCGAAGGAGAACATCGGGTAGTAATTTCATCATTGTTTCTCGCATGTCGACCATACAAATTGTTAGGGAGTTTATTGATTGACGGGAACAACGTGGGTCGGTTCCGGTGCTCCGGGTTAGGGTATTTATTAGTAACTGTTGGTGGTACTGGTCTAGGTTATTCCCATACGACGACAGCGCCACCATGACTGACACCACAGCGGTTTGAAACTCCAAACGAGTCACTTTCACTTCACTTAAATTTAGTGATCTGTGTTGCAACTGAAAAATTACCTCATTTATTATAAACTAACCATCAATTTTTTTTCTTACCATGGAACACAAGACTTCAACAAGGTTGTTCAGATCCGGATTTCCATTTTTCGTTAAAATTATAGCTTTATTGCCCAACATTTTTGGCAATTTTTCCATAACGAGTTTCAAAACTTCCCAATCTGGAGATTTTATGTTTACAAACAAGCATAACAAAACACTTACCAACCTTTCTCATTCTCCAAATAATTCAAAAACAATTTAAAGGCACTCTCGATCGCCAGATACGTCACTTTACAAATCGGTGTTTGGCTTGGAGACGTAGTAGGCGGTGATGTTACAATCGGTTCCATGGGTTTGTAACTAACACACAGATACGGACTATATTTCATTTGTTTCGTTTCTGGGTCGGGGAACCCCACGCGACAATAGTTATCGGCCCGCATACTCAACAAACAATCAAAAATCTACAGGAAAAAAATGTAAAATTCGTGGTGGTAACAAAACACGGTTTTACCAGGAGCCGACTTTGATTAAATTCCTTAAATGCCGGTTTAAGTAAGTTCCGTTCGAGGAAATTAACGAAAATTTTGTAAATCAAGACGGCGTGGGTTGATGGTAGTTTATGGATTTTCCGCGCGAAAACTTGGACCAATCCGGGGACTAAAACACCAATGTCCAAAAAATCGCTTTCGTTGTTTAGATTCGGTGGGCGTTGTAGTAGCTACGGCAAGTGTTTAGTCTGCGGTCCGTGTCAGATTACAACTCACCTTTTCGAGGATTTCTAGTAGTTCGGTGCAAATGTTGCTAGTGTAATTTTTGCATAAGTCGACTAAAAGCTTCGCTACTTCAGACCTGACCACAACATTGTCATCTTGAGCGATATTTTGCATATGTGGTATGACAATATGGTTGATAAGTTCGTCTTCATAGAGTCTAAAATGAACAGTTTAGCCAACTTTTTAGCGAAAAATATTCGTATACCCGTAAAGTCGTATCGTGTCCTCAAGCACGTTCAAAACTTTCAACCGGATGTTAGTTCTAACTTCCGGCTTGAAATAATTACTAAGCAAATTGAATAAATTTTGTAACCAGGCACTTTCGGTCGGTCTGATACTTTTAGATTGATATTTAATTAATTTTAAAACGCTCGTTTCCGGTCGATCACTTGAACATTCATGAATGACAGCAAAAAATTGATTCATTGACCCTTTGTAACTCCCAACTTCGATCAAATTCTCAATTGTGTTCAAAATTTCATGCAATGTCGTAGCTGTTGAATTATTAGGAACTTCATTTGGGGCCAATTCGACTTGTTTAACTATATGTAAAATAATTTCAAGAATTATATCCCATGTGGGCTCCAATAAATCCAATCCTTGTTTATTTATCAATTTTTGAATCCCTAAAATAACCTCGTACGCCACTGACGGGTGGTTACATCGAACCGCCTAAAAAATGACAGATAATCTCACAGCCGGATTGATTTTTTTCTATACTTGTAAAACCGATGGCAAGACGGAACTAGGGGGGCAACAAAGATTTTGCATCGAGTTAATGTCCCACAATGCCATGTGTATGTAGAAGACACAGCCCCTCATGAGCCCCGCGTCGTGTTTTAAATTCGGTTCTTGCAAAAAACGGCACATTGTGAATAGAGTTGAGTGCCCCAAATGGGTCCCTAGTAGGTTTTTCATGGTCTGAAAATGATTTCATTAAATGTGGTGGTGATTTTGGGGGGTTTGTAACCTTCCAACTGGCGGGACAGTAACATTTGATGTTTACTGTCCGACACAGAGTACCCACAAACTGTGATAATGACTCTGGGGGCAAAATACTGTACGCCACGACAGTCCCCAGTATTTGTAAACATAGAATAACAATCGGGAATTGATTCGTGTTGCAGCACAAGACGCAAATGTGTCTAAAAATCGGAAAATGAGTAAAAATTTTAATTTCTTTGCAAGTCTCACTTGACGTAACCAGTCATTGTGTATTCGTCCAAATGTGGCGAATTAAATTTAATCACGTTGTCTAGAATTTTCAAAAATTCGTGTAATTTCCCCACGCGAGTGACATCTGTGATCCAGTTGAGCAAAAACGGCCCGATTTCCTCCTCAAAGTGCTCTACTTCCTTCCCATCGTTTGTCAAAGCGGCTAAGAGGTCCACTCTGGAGGCCACATCCTGGGGGTTATCGTGGTGTTTGATAAAGCGAAAAAATTGCGCCCTCATCACATCAATCCTGTCAAACTGGCTGCGGATCACACTTTGAAGGAAGGTAAAAGTGGCGTGGCGCACGTCGTTAGGGTACTCGCGCAGGAACATGTCTTGGATGCAACTCCACAACTTCTCAACCCCATTCTAAAACCAGCGATTAGTTTTGTTTTGTAAATCGGGGGGCCGAATTACAGGTTCCAGTTTGGCCAAATGTGGGGTTAGTTCTTTCATTGCTTTGACTCGGGTGTTGGTTGGGGCGTCCTTGCCAAGGTCGCGGAGGATCTCATCGGTTAAGATAAATTCGCGGTTTGGGGGTACATTGACTAGAAAAAAAAATTGGGTAAAAAGTGAGAGAAAAAAGGGGATGGATACCTAAATCGGGTTTTTTCTTAAAGATGTTCTTTAGGCGTTCTTGAAATGTCTTGTCTTTACTCATCTTGTAGTTTTGGGGCTCATAAATCGTGAAAAATTGTTACATTTTTAGTTTGAAATTTTTTGAACATAACCTAGTTGTTACAGATGACACACTGCGCATGCGCGTTTTTAGGACAGCGCCGGATTTAAATGATTTTGTGGAGAGTTTTAATAAGAATTGTTAAAATTCACATTTTTATTTTAGGGACAAATAATAACTTATAAAAGCAATACATAATTTGATTAAATCTAATCCAACGACATTAATCCTTACAGTACTTGACACTAACCGTGTATTTCAAAAATATGTTTTTTTATACACTACACCACACACACATATTGCCAAAATAACTACTTTATCAGAAAAATCCATCCGTATTTTGTACTCATTAGAAAAATATGGTTCTATACAGATCTTTAAACACACTTTTGCAAAAACGCGAAAGACTTCGTTGTTAACAAACAAACAATAACCGTGCCCGTTTAAAAACCCCGTGTAGAACCAAAATATCAAACCTTACAATAATTATTTAGAAACATTTTTTAATACGCGGGTTCCATAGGAAGATTGTATTTATTTAATAGTTTGTACTGGTTACGTCTTGATCAGCCTTCAACAAAAATAGTAAATTTCAATAAATAAAAACTTAACATTTGAAAAATAAAATAGAAAAAATAAATTTGAAATTCTAATTTAATATTTTTTAAAAATACACAATCATTACATTGAATTATATAAATGAAATTTTAAACAACTATTAAAAATACAACGAATGCCTAAATTTTATGCAATGGACAAATAGATATTATTTAAGACAATGTTTTCACTTTTTCAAATATAGTCTAACTGGATGATGTAAGCCAAAAAAACTCTTTTTAATACAGATTTTGATCAATTATTGCATACTTCTAGTCTGTACATTTTTTCGTGTAAAAATTCACTTTGAGTCGCTCGGTACGTTCTAATATATATATACAATTAAAAAATTAATTCTCTTGTACAAAATCAGTTTTTTTGACCTACGAAAATACCTAACTGCTAAGTGTGTAGTTGTAATAACTATAGGCCCACTACTTTTTATTTTATAATTTATTTATTAAAACTACCTACCTAAGTATAAGTATATGTTTTTTGTAAATAGAATTCCATGACAAACATTTTATGTAAAGTCATTAAAGCTGTTTGCAATAATTCCAATAACTCGAAAAACAATTTACATAACAGCATGAAAACAAATTTTAGTGGCACATTATCAACACTGGGATAAAAATAAAAACATCTCTTATTACAAACGGCTTTAGTTACGAAAAATACATTGGTCATACCTGTTATGTAAAGGGGGAAATCTACATTACAAATAAATACGATTGCATCAGTCATTTATAAAAAAAAAAAATAAAGAAAAATTGTTTTGCTGCACAAGCCTATTTTTCGTAAACGCATAAATAATCACAATATTTCCGCATATAAAAATACAATCTTTTCACACTTTTCTTTGAAATAAATAAATCTTGATATGTTTCTAAATAGTGCAGCATTTAAAAACTTAATTAAATTCAATTTGAAAAGTCCTACCTAACTAAAATTTAACAAGAGTCCGTATTGAAACCGTCAAAGAAATCTGAGAGAAATGCAGTGCACAGCCCAAATAAATGCACGAAAAAAACCATGCCTCGGTAGAATTTTCAATATTTTACAATTTATTGTTTCCACAGCAGTATTCAGACCAGTTTAAACACGGACAATTCAATTGAATACTTAGCGATTCTCCAAAATTGCGAATCAAATTCGGTAATTTTGCAAAATCGCGCCTAATAAAATAAATCATAATCTTAGATTAGAAATTTGTTAAATGCGTGCAACCACACCGAGTAACTTAACTCGAGACTCGGTAAAATTGCACGCACACCTAAGCATCTCTATTTCACATGTTATTACTCAAATTGAAAGGTGTTTGACAATAGGGACATTCACTCTGTGTCAGGGCACATGTACTACACAAAACAAAATGATTGCAATTTAATGTTACAGTCCTGTTGCGCTCTTCACAAACCATACATTTCGACGCAGTCTCGCGATACAAAACCTTTTCAATCTCCTCCAAGTCCTGTCTGAGTTGCGCATGCAAATTTTTCAACACACTTAACGACAATTTACTCAACTCGGCCACATTGGTTATACTCCTAATATGCGGCCCCCCTTGCAACTTCTCAAACTCTTGTTTCAAACTATTCAATTGTGTTACAGTCTCATTCAATTGTGTTACCGTCTCGTTTAGTTTCGTTTCAGTTAATTGAGTCTTCCTATTCGCCTCTTCGGAGGCTTGTTTCCATAAATCACACGCAGTCCGGGCCTGTTGTAGCCTCTCCTCCCAACTACTCAATTGCATTTTTGCCGAATTTAACTCCTCTCTGAGGAGGGCCACCTCCATGTTGCTATTAACACTTGGCGACATACTAAAATTATTATGATTGCGCGACGTTGGCGAAATACTTTGAGGAAAATCGAAAAAATTCTGATAGGAATTGATTTTTGATGCACTACTACTGAGCTGAATTTGTGAATGATTTAAAAAGTCCATATGTTCGGATTGGGAGAAACGAGCCGATAGAAAACCACCGTGGAGTTGCAGGGGACTGTTACTAGTCGGGCTAAAACCCCCCAAGCCGGTACGAGCCGATCCTGGAATGTTAACAGGGGCGGAACTGCCCAAAAGACCCGACGATGCTAGACCGACTGATATTGAATTTGTTACTGTCGGTGATTCAGATTCTAAGTCGCGGTCGAGACCGGAGAGATTTAACGAATCGTCGAGTGTCAATTCGTCCAATGCGTTGCCTTGAATGGGCCCAATAGGGATTTAAAATAATTACAGAGTACTGACTTACCGACTACGCTGCCAACGGTGTCATTAGTCGAGCCAAAGAAACCACCACCAAAGGGGAATCGTAGCGATTGTTTCATTTTTTCTCGTTCTAAAACGTCCAAACTTGGGTCTTTTTCAATTGCTAATAATTTGTTATTTAATTCTACTCCCAGAGGTAGAGACCTATTAAATGGTATCGATTTGTGGGCTAATTGTGATCCGGGAGCTTTACTATGTGAACTATTTGAACCTAAAGATGACGTCGATGCTGACTCGCTAACTTCACTGCTACCATTCTAATAAAAAAAATATTATTTAAAGTTTAGATAAAACTAAAAAATCAAGAACTTACTGAGCTATCGCTGCTTTTTTCTTTCTTATCTAAACTAGGAGGAAGAGCATTTGATAATATCTCGGCAAAATTTGTACCACTTTCTCCTGTATCCCTCGACACCCCCATTTCCTCTACAAAATGTCAAAATTCCTCAAAATCCCCAATTTTCATACTTTACTTACGTTCAACGTGAGCAAACGCACAAAACACCCCCCTAGGACAATACCCCGATTGTTGTACATCATTACATTTGGTGCTTTTGTAAATTTCCGGATGAAATTGTTGTTCTGTTCGTGTGTGACAGTAGGAACACAAATCACCGGCGTCACAATTACCAGGTTCACCCCATTCCTCACCGTGTTTTACATTGGGACATGGTGTTGATCTGGGAATTCGAATTGAGTTGTTTAAAAATTTGTACAGAAATTATCACTTACCGATATTTAAATTTCCGAGGACTTCTTCGCTTGTCTTTGCTATTGTGATATTGAGGACAGGCGTATCCTTGTCTACATAAACGAGGGGGTCTTTTGCAAGGCTCCGTTTTGTAATTTGATAAAACGTAATTTGTATCTAGAAAAAAGCGACCTGTATGGACGGCGCAAATTTATATCACAATTTTCGATTACAACAACCTCAATTAACGAAAGAAAAACATTCTTTTGTTGCTTTATTTCGCTAATAACATTTCTAACCTTGACATTGCAACGGCATTTAAATGTGCTGATAATATTTTTCTAATGGATATAAACAACCGCAGCTACTGTTGTTATATTTACTATTATTATGAAATATTTATTTTGGAACAAAAAACAAAAGTTGGATAAATCATGAAATTAAAAATGTGTTTTACGTAAGTTGACCAATTTAAGAAATATGAAATACAAGACATTAATAAAAATAACTGTAATAGCTTTATTCCAGAAGATAAAGTAAAAAATAAATCAAGTATTGCCTGTGTAATTGTATAAATATTTAAATATAAGTATACAGAGTGTCAGAATTCGCGCCTCAAACAAAAATTTCAAGTAAAATAAGATACCAGGAACATGGAAAAAATGTTTAAAAAATTTTGATATTTGAAATTTTTTTATGTCTATTTAATGATACTAATGAGATGATCTTGTTTTTATTTATGTTTTTGACCATAAAAGCCACAAATAATATTAAACAGAGTTACAATTTAGGATACAGGTTTCTTGTTTCCCCTTTTAATAGACTGTAGCAAAAAAACTTAGAAAATCATTTTTCCAACAGAAATAAATAAAGTCTAGTGCAAAATTTAAACTCTCATAACTTCGAAATTTGTATAGATAGAATTTTTAAAACATTTTTTTCCATTTTTCTCTGGAGCGCGAGTTCTGGCGCATCTTGTATAAGAAGCAAAATATTAAGATAAACAACAAAAACTATTTTTTGAACCCTAATTATGTAATTTACAATTCACATACAGGTGTTTCAGAACTGGCGCCCCAGAGAATTTTTTTAGGTAAGATAAGATACCAGGAACATGAAAAAAATGTTTAAAAAATTTCGTCATTGTTTATGTCAATTTGAAGTTACTGATGATTTTGTATAATTTTTATAATTATTTAGTAAAGGTACAAAAATTTTGCCAATAAAAGTCACAAATAACGTTAAACATAGTTACAATTTAGGATACAGCTTCCTCGTTTCCTATTCTAATAGCCTGTAGCAAAAAAACTTAGAAAACTATTTTTCCAAGAGAAATAAATAAGAGCCAAAGTGCAAAATTTAAACTCTCATAATTTTGAAAGATAGAATCCTGGTATCTTACTCTACATGGCATGGGGTGCGAATTCTGAAACACCTTGTCTAATTTATTAACTTATTATTTATTAATTAGTTTATTGTTTTGTGTTAATTTCAATGTTTTCTTTTCTGTATGAATTGCTTTGAAAAGCTATTCATTCTCTACAAGCATTAAAAAAAAAAACATTCAAGCCAAATTAATATTTAATTTAGTAATTTTAATTGAATTTTGAGTGTTTCTACTTTCCGTTGAGTTTTTTCAGGGGGCCAAACACAATGACCACATTTGATATATCGACATTTAATTAATATACAAGAAACTTTTTAACTTTAAAAACAGTTTGTTTTTGCTGCAAATGAAAATCTCCTTAAATCGGGACGGTACAGGACATAAACGTAAAACAAGACAAGACGATAAAAACCTAAACATGTCCTGGCTAAATCAGAACAGTTGGTCTCTTCTGATTTTTTCATTCTATTTCAAAATTTTCTTGTAACTAATTAAGTAAAATATACAATAGAAAAAATGAATACATTAGCCTACATTCCACTAAATGTGTATTTTTTTATATGATAGGTATGCATATGTGGTTTCATTCGCTTTATTTTTGAATTAATTAATTTCTTCCTCTAATTCAATCTTTTGCCGCCAAAATGAGTCACGCAAGTACTGTTTTCCGTGCGTAATTATGGAAAAAATGCATTTTTAATTCGTAATCTCGATCTGATTTGAATACAATAGAAAATCACCTCTTTACCATTTAATAATCTGACCTTTCGATCGCCAAGAAATAATAAAGTTCACGTATTTATCTCTCGTAGAAATAAATCCTCGAGATAAAAATTATCTCAACAGACCTCTAATCTAATTATTACCTTCAATAAATTGACTCGATTCCTGTAAACACAATTACTTGAGCCAACACAGAGAGAAAAAACAGCTATAAACCACATGTAAATGATGTAATAATACATTTGGCAAATGATCTCGTTGTAATTTGCGTAATCACGTCACTATAAACCCCACAAACAAACTCTTGTTGTCCTAGTCAATTATCACTTAAGCCGTTACCTTGCCATTTGGGATCCTCATTCATTAAATTCCGTTCTTTGTCTAGCGCATTGGGGCCGTTGGCGGAGCCGCTGCCCTCGGCTTCGGCGGCTTCCAAGGCCTGAATCTCCTTAATATCATAAACCGGGGGTCTGTGGTCGTGACTCCCGTGTGCAAAGGCGCAATGCAGCCCATTTTTGACACAATACCCCCTCGAATCGGTGTCGTGCACACACATGCATGTCTTGTAATACCGCAAATGGTAGCGTCGTTCGGTGTCCCCGGCTGTCCGGTGCAAAAAGGGGCACCTGCAAGTGTTGTTATTGTTTTGATCAAGTGCGCTCCTGTCACACCCACAATGACAGCCGAGCTAACCAAAAAAGGTGTACTCACTCGTCGCCATCGGGGCAAATCCCCGTCGTTTCGTCGTATTTGGTGCAATAGTTGTCGGCGGAGTAGTTGAAGGTGCCGTCCCTGCGTCTCACCGGCCGTCTACGCCGCTGGTTCATGAAATGCCAGTGAAAACAGGTGAATGGACGATGCTGTGTACATTTGTGTTGCAAGAAGAGCGGGCATTGCTCGACGCGAAACTCTTTCAAATATCTGGAAAAAAGCGACGATTTGATGACGGAAATGTGGAAAAATCGGAGGTGGAGCGCCGTCGGGCGCGTCGCGACGCCACACACAACACTAAAAATACACTTACGAGTAATGATTTGGCTTTTCCGTCTGAGCTGTCAACAAAGGTTTAGACTCTGACGGCATTTTGTAATCACTGAGATGCGCGGTGGTTTCGCGCAGGGCACGCTCATAACCGACCAATGGCGATGCACGATTTAGGTCACGTGCGAAGACTGATTGAAGAATTTTACCAACTTCAAGGACATTTGTGTTTTGGTCAATTGGAAAGCACCTGATTTTGGGACCAGGGGAGGAACCATGGGTGCTGGGTGGCTGAGTATGGGTCATTTATAGGGAGTTTAGCGTTGATTTTGAGGATGGTTAAAGGTGACCGTGCACGGGTAAAGGGGGACATACGCGACAGGGCACGCCCCCTCGGAAATTGCAAAAAATACGTGTTTTTAGTGTTTAAATAGCGTTATTTTATTATTTATTGCTTCACTATTACCGGTCATGGTTGGATTATGAAGGTTAATACCTCAATAAGGATAATTACCTATCTCAACAAGTATTATATTCTTTATCATTAAAATTGTCAATTAGCTTTTAATTATGATCTACTAATTGCAATACAAGGTGTCCCAGTAAGTTAGTAATGTCAATTGTCAATTATCGACCTTTAAATATTTAATTATTTATAAATGTGCATACAAAATTCATAAACTTCCTACACTATTTAAAATTCAAATATACAAAGTGATTCAAAAATAAATTACACTACAAACTTATGTTTTTTTTAATGAAACAACCAATTTTTTTGCATTATTAGATGTAGTTTTTAATTGGGATGGTTTTAAACTAAACTTTTAGTCGATTTTGCTTAGTTTTTGAAATATTTTGATTTCTTAGACGAAAACAAACTTAAAAATTGAGTAATAAAAAAATTACATCTTGGAAAAAAAAGTACAAACTTAAGTCCTATAACATTTTAAATTAAAACAAATAAGAAGTTTGTTAAAAGGTTAATAATTTGAAAAGTTTCATTGAAACCGCATTTTTTATTTTTGCATTTAATAAGTAAATTAATAAATTGTCTCTAAAAACGTAAACTTTCCAATATCTGGTATTAAATTAAATAGTTACACAATAATAGGGGGATTAATAAAAGTTATTTTTTTTCAGCGAAGAGTACAATATACATACAGAGTGCGCCAGAACTCGCGCCCCAGAGAAAAATTTTAAGTAAAATAAGATACCAGGAACATGAAAAAAATGTTTAAAAAATTCGATCTGTCAAAAAATTTTGACATATATTTTTTGACATTTGACATTTTTTTATATCCATTTAATGATACTGATGATCTTGTATATGTTTTTTTACAATTATTTAGTAAAGGAACAAAAATTTTGTCAATAAAAGCCACAAATAACATTGAACAGAGTTACAATTTAGGATACAGCTTCCTTGTTTCCTCTTTTAATAGCCTACAGCAAAAAAACTTGAAAAATTATTTTTTAAACAGAAATAAATAGAGTCAAAGTGCAAACTTTAAACCCTCATAACTTCGAAATTTTTATAGATAATTTTTTTTTAACAATTTTTCCATGTTCCTAGTATCTTACTTTATATGGCATTTTTCTCTGGGGCGCGAGTTCTGGCGCACCCTGTATATATTCCTTAATTCCAAATTAATTACTTTATTTCTAAGGTATTCAAAGTCAAGTGCAAAATTTTAACTCTCATAACTTCAAAATTGGTATAGATAGAATTTTTAAACTTTTTCCATTTTTCTCTGGGGCGCGAGTTCTGGCGCATCTTGTATAAGAAGCAAAATATTAAGATAAACAACAAAAAGTATTTTTTGAACCCTAATTATGTAATTTACAATTCACATACAGGTGTTTCAGAACTGGCGCCCCAGAGAATTTTTTTTTAAGATAAGATACCAGAAACATGAAAAAAATGTTTAAAAATTTTTGTCGTTTTTTATGTGTATTTGAAGTTACTGATGATTTTGTATAATTACGTTTTTTTATAGATATTTAGTAAAGGTACCAAAATTTTGCCAATAAAAGCGACAAATAACATTGAACAAAGTTACAATTTAGGATAGAGCTTCCTTGTTTCCTCTTATAATAGCCTGTAGCATAAAAACTTAGAAAATTATTTTTCCAACAGTCAAAATGCAAAGTTGAAACTTTCATAACTTCAAAATTTTTATAGATAAAATTTTTTTAACATTTTTTCTATGTCCTGGTATCTTACCTTGGTGGTYTAACACGAATCGCCTATGTGCATGGATGATATATGTCAAAATCAAAAATAGCAAGATGGCCGTTTAACTTTAAAATAAAAGTAGTCTAAATTTCCGTTCCTTTGTTATCCGCTTGAAGATAAAATAGTATACTTAGTACGTGAATGTGCTTTGCCCAGCTGTTAGCCTCGCTTCGCACGTCCTCAATTCTACTCCTGATGATAATCTACTATTTTCTGTTAATTATTTTCTTGATGTGGTGGTAATTACCTGACTGTCCGCTTAAAAGGGGCGACGAGGGTTAATAAAAATAGAGCCAATCCAGTCTTAAAGCTTTATATTTCTGAGTAAACACAAACGTAGCAAAATGTCAGCTTTACAAATATAGTACAATTAACACAAGCAAGCAATAAAAGTACAATTAGACATGGGAAAAAATACAAATTTATGCACATAGGAAAACGTCATAAAAATAAAATATCGCTTAGAGAGAGTTACGTAATATAGTGTTTGTGTAATTGACAGGTACACGATAAATAAAATATTAAATAAAAAAATTGTCGAGTTAAAAACGGTTCCGCTCTACTATACTAAGTGGAAAATTCGTTTGAACGTCATAAGCTACCATTTTGTGAAATATGGACAAGTGTTTCTAAAAGTAATTGAATAAAAACATGAAATTATTAGCAAGTTATTGCTATGCTGTTTCGAAACTCCTAATTTTGCCTCTAATTCGATCCGTCTATACAAATCCTAGTGCAATGGACAATTTCTCAAATAAAAAATTTAATGACTACGTGCATTACTAGCTAAATATTTGCTCTTATCCTAGATTTATTTATTATTCACACAAAGCGCCACCAAATCAAGAGTAAATTTCAAACGAACGAAATTTTGTAGAAAAAATAGACTTTGCGCCCTTGTACTACACTCGATCATTATTGATATGAGAAATGCCAGTGATGCTTGTCGTAACATAAAAAATATCACACGGAAACTTAAAATTACTCAACCAATCAAATTGGAAAATCACAATGAAATGACTCAAACGGTCGTACCGTACGTACTGAAAACAACCCGAGTACTGTCGCTGTCTAAAGTGACGTCCTCGGGACTGGCTAAGTCGACCTTAACACTACCTGAATTGTTACGTTTACGCTGACCCCAGTTGTTTAAAGTCCACTGGTAGACACCGTCGGTGGAGTTACGGTTCGATTCAACACCGTTATGGGGGCTCTCGAGAGTCTCAGAACTCGAACTCGTCTCAAACGAGTCGCCCCCACCTTTATAACGATTTATACCAGACTCCTCTAGCGAAATATGACTCTCCTCAATCCCCCTCAAAATACTTTGACAGAGTTCTGACTCCAACGGGATTGGATCATCCGAATCCCGATTGAAAATCGTGACGGCGATTTGCGCCGGATGTGGAACCGGTAACGGAATCACCATTTTATCGGGCGAAAACGGTCTAGTGTGCTTCTTCCAAGGAGTCCAAACCGTCCCAGTGCCACTTTTAATCGACCCTAACATCGTTGTAGACTCCCTGAAACACCTCAATTAACCTTTTGCACCCTCAAAATCCTCAAACTTACGCCTTCTTTTCACACTTTTTCACCGTTGTGGCCAACTTCGATCTGGGATTGAACGCCGAGACTTCCAAATACGGTGAATGCACCTGAATATTCCCCCTCGGAGTGTACACATTTCCTAGGAGATCGGGCCCCCGGGCCCCCAACTGCGCACACTGCACCATCTCCGTATACCTCGATAAGTCAGCCTGGGGGTGTGGATCCAACCGAAAACTCGTATCAGTGTGATCCAAGGGCGTTAAAATATCCAAACTGAAAAGTTCCGAATATAACAGTCCTGCCAACCCCGCCCAATCCCCCGGACTCAAAGCCCTATTATCCCAAAACTGGTCCTCATTGCACCCCAATTTCGGTAAAATGTGACTCGGGTAAAACCTCTCGAGCATCAGCGCCCCCTGTTGAATGGCTATTTTCAATTCCGACGTTTCCAATTTGATTTTAGATTTAACAGTGACACTGAGACCAGTTTGAAGGTCTCGACGTCTCCGTTCGAGTTTCTCGTGCAGGACCGTCATCAGGTCTTGGGCTTCCTTTTCTAGGTTTTTATAAGGACCGTTTTTGGCCAATTGGGCCGAAAAACTACCAAAACAAGCTTCAACAAAGTGGCTAAAGTCACGTTGGGGTTGGGTGATTGTGTTTTCCACCACTGTTTGGTATGCGGCGAGCTCGTCCCACTCCATTTTCGCTTCGAAAGCGGCAAGGGCCTGTTCAGGACTGATTTGGAAGTAGTAGTCGGAGGCTAAGCCCGGACCTGCGATTCGTTTCACCACAAAGCTGTCGCTGGCGGGGATTCGGCCACGTTTTTTGATTATCAAGTGGAAGATTGTGGTGTCCCAGAACAGGCGCAACCAATAACGAGCAATGCCACCTTAAAAAAAGAAATAAAACTTATTAATTTCTCGCTATTCTGACGTTTAAAGAAACAAAACTAACAAAATTAACAATATCTAGTTTTGCTAAAAAAAAAATTTGACAAATTAAACTATCAGAATTTAATTTTTTTTCTTGAATTAGACATTTTTTAAAACTGTTTTGACGAAAGAAAAAGGGTGTAATTTTTTGCATATTTCTACTAAAAAGTTTGAATGAAAAAAAATTGGAATTTCTGGAACTATACCGGTCAAAAAAAAAAGACACCATTCTTGACACGTCTTGAAAATTCCGAGAGGCCGTTAATTCTGAAATAGTAGTAGTACAAATTTTTTGACTTTAATCGTACTTACTTGGAATTATTAAAATTATTTTTAGATTGTCTCGGGAATCACCATAATTTTAATTACTGAAATTGTCGCATTTTTTTAGAAAGTTCGGAGCAAATTTCTTTTGAAAATTGTGTTGAACTTCTTATAATTAATTTTAAATTACAGGAATTATTTTAGAATTACGAAAATTAAGTTGGATTTACAGCAATTAATTTGGAATTGTAAGAATTAATCTGAAAACAATCGATTAATTGGTTAATTGCTGAAACTGAATTTCGGTGAAATTTTTCTGAAATTACAGGAATTTTTTGAAATTATCGGAAATAATTTCTTTTGAAAAGTACGCTGAATTTCTTGGAACTATTGGAATTAATTCAGAATTATTTTAAAACTACAAAATTACGGAATTAAGTTGGATTACATGAATTAATTTAGAATTTTAGAAATTAAATTAATCTAAAAACAATAGAACTACGATGGATTAATAGAATAACCGGAATTACTTGTAAATTACAAAATTACGTTGAATACCTTAGAAATAAAGTAATTAATTTGGAATTAAGGAAATTATTCAGGGTGCACCAGAACTCGCGCCCCAGAGAAAAATGCCATATAAGGTAAGATACCAGGAACATGGAAAAAATGTTAAAAAAACATTATCTATAAAAATTTCTAAGTTATGAGAGTTTAAATTTAGCACTTTGAGTCTATTTTTTTTTCTGTTGGAAAGATAATTTTTCAAGTTTTTTTGCTACAGGCTATTATAAGAGGAAATAAGGAAGCTGTATCGTAAATTGTAACTCTATTTAATATTATTTGTGGCTTTTATTGACAAAATTTTTGTATCTTTACTAAATAATTATGAAAAAACATATACATACAAGATCATCAGCATCATTAAATAGACATAAAAAATGTCAAATGTCAAAAAATAAATGTCAACATTTTTTGACAGATAGAATTTTTTAAACATTTTTTCCATGTTCCTGGTATCTTATCTTACTTGAAATTTTTTTGGGGGGCGAGTTCTGACGCACCCTGTATGTTGGAATTAAGTTTTAGATACAAGAATTGATCTAGAATTATAGAAATTATTCCGAAAACAATGGAATTACGATGAATCCAATATTAATCAATGGAATTATTTAAACTGAATTTCGGTGGAATTTTTTTTAATTACTTATAGGAATTATTAGTAAATTACTAAAATTATTAAGTTCTATTTATAGAAATTAATTTAAAATTGTACGAATTAATGTAAAAACAATAGAATTACGATGAAATAATCGAATTACTGGAATTGAATTATTTGTAAATTACTAATTTTTTTCTAAAATTACTAGAATGTTTTTGCAATAATTGGAGATAACTTATTCTTTTGAAAATTAAGTTGAATTTCTTAAAACCATCGGAATTAATTTGGAATTGTTGTTTTTTTTCATTTTTTTTTTCAAGTTAAGGGTGCCTCGGAAAATTCACTGTAAAGCAGGCTTTAATGTGAAATTTGACTTTCCAAAATTTCCAAAACTTCAAAATCACATGAATATTAATGACATTAAATTGAAGTAAGGTTACTATCTAAGGGCCGTTTTACATTTAATGTCTTTAGAATGACTTTGCTGTTGTACTGTTTTTGGTCCTGCATGAAATTCACTCCTCTTCTGATACAGACGAAAATTCAATTTTCGAAATTCTGAAGTCAAATGATATTAATTTTGTTAGAAATTATGAAATTATATCTTCTCAGAATTCGGACTTTTAGAAATCAATAAATATCAATTTTGTGTTGGAATTAGTTTTCCAAGTTTGCAATACAGAAAATTTCAATTTTCTTTATTATT
Source organism: Tribolium madens (assembly GCF_015345945.1). Classification (NCBI taxonomy): domain Eukaryota; kingdom Metazoa; phylum Arthropoda; class Insecta; order Coleoptera; family Tenebrionidae; genus Tribolium; species Tribolium madens. The sequence continues at coordinate 4,054,166 of NW_025400984.1, read as the reverse complement.
AATCGACACTTTTTCAATTTTTTCCTCACCTGCTAAGATCACCAACGCAATAACGGGGCACACAATCGCGGCAACAAAAAGTGCAACGATGGGTTGCACACACCCTTGAAGTCCAATTTTCCAAATCAAGGCTTCCAACAGTACAAAAAACCTATTCCTCTTCTGTTCCGGACAGTCCAAATCATAAATCAACGCATTGATCACTTGGACCGCCAACGTCAAAACCGGCATCCACACAACCGCCGTCAAAGCAACAAAAATACTCGCCCCGATGACAGCGACACACACGACGGGAAAAATCACAACTAGAACAATCGTTCCGAAAAGTCCCTTGAAAAAGTAGTTCCAAATCCGGTTCAAATGTCTCGTGAAGCCTTTCCCTATGAAGCCTGTATCGGGCTTAGTCTCGAAATGCGTCCGCGATTTGGAAATATGTCGCCAGAGACTGATCAAACGCGAACACAAAGTCTCAGTGAGACTGCTTTTACGCGGAAAGAGCGTCCCATTGACTTGGGACAACTCTAAATCGGGCATAAACGGCTCGAGACAAAAGAGGGCTCGAAGTCCTACAGGACTACACCACGGTAACACAATCCCGAAGAAAAACATCGCGTTCCAAGTCCAACACCACGTCCGATGGAAATAATTGAAAATGCGCCACAGAGGCCATCTGGTGGTCGTCGTCCTCACTATCTCTTTCTCGACGAGGAAAACAGGCTGGCTGGGGTCAGATCTAGGTGTTGTGATGCTTGTCGCTTGTTTACTGAGGACAGTAGGGACGATTTCTGATTGGCCTTGGAAATTTCTCCGTACAATCCAATTGGTGGGTAGCCAGATTTGAGTCGGCCATAGAAACGATCGGGTTGGAGTTTTGACTTTTCGTAGTTCACGTAAAAGGGCCGGTTCTCGCTAAAAAGACAGTTTTAGGGTTTTTTGAGACTACAAGTGGTCAAACTGACTTCTCTCATAAATGCGAGGTCGCGGTTGAGGAAATAAACGGTTTGGTGTAGACGTTTCGCGTTGCATAAGGCGAGGGCTTCCTCATGGCCACTCCATTGGTTCTCGAGACTGAATTTCACTTCAGCTGAACGTAAACGGGAACGTAGCCAAGGGTCAATACGGGAGAGAACAGGGTGGCTGCTACAGAGGCGATTTTTGATTTCTTCCTGAGATTTTGAAAGACGGTGTTGAACATTCTCGACAGCCCTACGAATTTAAAACTAATAAAATCGCGCCAATTTAATTTAAACACCCACCTATGCATTAAAACAACACTTTGGGCTTGTTGTACTAAAAGTTGAGCAATCCCTTCTCCTAAACTTATAATATCGGGATGCGACAGGATACTGTTATAAACCCTCTGCAAATATTCTTTCATAACAGCATCATTCACTTCCTGCAAACATAACAATTAATTATTTCTTCCCCGGACTAAAATCAATAAATATTACCCTTTCAATATCTTCATCAGGCATTTTTTGAGCTCGCAACTCGGCAATCAGTCTTTCTCTAAAATGTAAAAACCAGCCTCGCGTCTCCCTTTCCAAAATTGCAACGAGAGTAGGCAATGCACGTCGCATCAGACTTCTCTCCCATAATCTCAAGTCGAGTTCAGAACCTGAAGGAGTAAGAAATCTGTAAGGAACGGCGACGGGCGGCTGGGAACACTCTTTCGTCACTTCGAATTTCTCGGTGGCGGCACGACGGAGTTGCTTACGAATGTAGGAACACAGGTGTTCCAGAGACTCCTCATTTTCCGGCTAACAAATTGCAAAATTACTTATTTCATTAATTATTTAATGAGTGACTCACTCGACACACCAATTCGGCGACCAGATACTTGGTCCTCTCCTCCCTAATTTTGGCATCTAGATTGTGAGCTTGTAGACTTGGTATGCCGAAGACGAGATCAACAATTCGCAAAAGTCCGGCTAAGAGAGCTTTGATTGCTTCCGAAACACTGAAGAAATGCGAGACGAGTCGTCCTTTCGCCGTTATAAAAATAAATCGGAGAGCTAGAGCGAGATCGTTGAGGAGGGAATCGCGACTTTTCTCGGTGCCTTTCTGTAGAAGTTGTGAGAGTTTCCATCGGTGTTGTTGTCCGGGAAAATTCAATGATTCTACCTCAAATTCGCTGCAATTTTAATCAATTTATTTTTATTGGAATCTTTTCAATAAACCGATGAATGAATGACGTAAAACTTGCACAGATTTTTTTCAAATCACACATAAAACTCTACATTTTGTTTGAAATACAACTGCATTACATAAGCTAAAATAAAACAGAAAAATCGTTTCATCATTGTTAGATTATCTGCCGACAAACAAATTAAAACAAACATAGCGGAAAATCAAAGCTGCATAATTGTCACAAGACAGTAAGTTAAATAAAAATATCTGGCAGTAGTAGAAGAGACGATGCACATATTATTACAGCACAATAACATACCCCTGGCGCCTAATTGATTCAAGTTGTTGCAGGTTTAGACGTTTTGGCTTTCCGAACTTATCCTTGTGCAAGCTTTACAGAACAATACCACATTTAAATCGGAGAAATTACAACGAAACAGAGCAAAGAGGAATAAAACGAGACAAAAATGTAGAAATCTGTAATACCGGCTTTATTCCTCTTTAATTCGCCTACTTTGTAATTGGGGAAATATACCACCCTGACCTACCCTCTCTCCCTTATATACTCCAATTGTTTTCCGGTCAACCTCCTCGGCTCACCTTTCCCATCGACCGCGACGGCATCAAGTTCATCAAAAGATGGCGCTACGAACAAATCACGTAGATGATACTTCGTCTTACACCTCCCCAAACTCCCATCTGATGAAACATTCGAAGTCGGAAAAGAATCACACTGTGAGACAGGACTTGGAAGGACTAGAATTATTTTAATTAGATTCGAATAAAACCAATAGTGTGACTCCTTACTTATGGGYAAGGTCTTCCAATGGTAGAGAAACTGTTCGGCGACTTGTTTAATYTTATTAACCAATTGCTCGACTTCGGGGGGTGCCCCCACCAAATTCACGTCGAATCTGATCGGTTCTCGTTCGGGTTGCAGGGCGTCAGGGCCTAAAGCGTCGGATTTCGGGGGGAAGAGTGAGGTGGGGCGGGGGTAGTGGCCATCGTGCAAGCCTTGAGCTGACCGAAATTCGAGTTTGTTCGACACTGAAAATTTACTAAATTCGGGAATTCCCGGGAGTTGTATTATACTCACGTTGCGATCCGTTCGAGTCTAGTCGTTCGCGTTCGTTAACACCCGATTTTGAACGATGATGGCCGTGTTTGCGATGATAATCCGAATCGAAGCTTTGTCCCGAATCGGAGCGGTGATGGCCGGATCCGGACGAACTATGGCGGTGATGGCCACCCCCGGATTCGGCCCTTCGGTGTCCCGTGGAGGTCTTCGAGCCCGATCCGGGCCGGGAGGTCATCGTGGAGGCTATGTGGGGCCCGGTTTGTGGCGCTCGATCATTTTTCTGTATTATAAAAAAACAAAACATTCTGTGGTTTTAGTAGAAACGCCTCTGACGGCACCCACACGATGCTTAAGTGTCATGGGTGTAAATGATTCCAGGGCAATAGGTTACAGTGATGGATTTGCCAAATTAGAAACGTTTTTAATTTGTTTGGTTGGTAGTGGGAGGAGTGATGTAACAATCACAAAAAAGTTTTATGGTAAAATGTGTGCTACAAGTGGCGAGTTTAATATCACAAATAAAAAATGTTAAAAGTGGGTTTAGAAATTAAATGTGAAGTGTTTTTTTTTACTTAATAACTTTTTTCACATTTTTTAAATGCTTCAGAATTGACAAAAATCTATTTCAAAGCCAACTCTATGTAATTAAATATCAATTTTTTTATTTTCAATTTACCTGTTTCATTGCCAACGTGAATATATTTGCATCATTGCCAATTTTTTTAATTACCGATCTGCCAAATTACAACTATTTGAATAAAGAATTGGCAATTTTTTTGTTTCAGTGCCAACTGATCGCATTATGTCCATGTTAAAATTTTTTAATGACAACTCGTCAAATCAAATGTCATTTTTTCACAGCCAACTTTCCGAATGTCACGGTCGTTTAAAAATTTTCAATAATCTGTATCATGAAACAAAAATAAAACGATTTCATTGCTGTTTCTGATTTATTTTTACTGTCTTTAATGCACTAATAAAAAATAGAATTTACTTGTAACATATTTTTATTTATTTTTTATTGCCAACAAATCACTTTATTTAAAAATAAAACACCATCAAATAACAAGCCAACTTGATTAAATTCGAATATTGACAGTTTATTGATCACGTGACGTCAATTTAACCATTTTTTTCTCTACTCTCCGTCAAAACAGTTGTAAAATAAATTCGCAAAGACATTTCCACTACCCCTAAAGGTTTCCATGTTTTGAATAATTGATTTATGTTCAAACATTTCGTGTAATGGTCACACATTTCACGCAAACACCACCTGTTTCATGACTGCACCTGCAATTTACAGGTGATGTGAAAACTGGTCGAGTTTTTTTTTTATAGAAAACAGACGTTCTATGGCTAAATTATATTTAAATTACATATAAATTGATGTAATGGTGAAAAAATATCTGTTAGAACTACGTACTCGGCTCCGCCTCGTAATGTAATAATTGTTACTTGTAAAAAGAGGAGGCCTTGAAAATGTGAAAATAATGACATTTTCGTGTTATGTTATGTAAGCAATTAATTACAAAGTGACAGTTTAAGATTGTCATTTTTCCATGATGTCTTGATTGAACATTAAAATTACGTTTAATTAACACAATTAATTGACACACTTGGTGTCAATTGTCATTTTCCATGGCTGTCTTAATTCCCAGCGAATTCTTTTGTTTTTTTCCATGGCAACTTGATCCAAAAACTGTAATAAAGCTTCCAGGGCCCCGAATTAGGTCCAAATTTGACCTTTAACCGCCTTGATGTAATCCAGAAGTGTAGATTCCGGTCAGTCCAGACTCCCAATTCCTGGATTTTATTTCTGTGCTTGGAATTTTTAAAAATAACACGTGTGTGCATAAATTCAGTGACCCACATCACAACCACTGACCCAACCCCCCAAAGCTAACCTTATTTCGAGGCGAACAAAGAAAGCCACACTGMGGCCCAAAATCCTATCAAACTGATTATTTTGGGACTTACTTAAGAGATTTGAGTGCTGTAATCGGTGTTTTGTTGATGACACTTGCAACAAACGAGAGCGATTATTTCAAACGAGTAAACGATACATAATTTCGGTAACACACATTCACACGCCACACTTTGCATGCCTCACAGTCTCCGACGCGAATTTGGGGCACTAACACACCGCATTCCTTTCAACTTCTCTTTAATTTACTTAAAATAAACCTGTTTCTTTCTATTTTCTACACCCTTCTTGGGAGTCGCGATGTCTTGGCGATCGGCAATTGTTCGGCGGAGCGCCATCTACCGACAGAGAGAAAACCCGTGCAGAATTTTCTGAAATTTTCTACAAATTAATAATGAGAATTAAAAAAGACAGTCAAACAGTGTTTCAATTAACTATTTCTCGCAGAATTTTTTAAAGAAAGGAAAATTAAGCGTTAAAAATGATTAAAATCACGACTTTACTTGTGTTGAATTACTGGTTGCATAACGACGATAAATATTTTTTAATTTGAAAAAATTTTTAAAAATGAATTCTAGAGCGATTTGCCTTGTGTATTGTAATTTTTAAAATCACATGTTAATTCTGGTGGAGGAGCCGGGCTAAAATTAGTTTTGAAAAAGTTTTTGCTTATGCAACCAATTATACAAGCACAAAAAAACTAAATTTCATAATTAAAAAAATATACATTTTTAGTTCATCAGAATCTATGTGTTAATAACAAAAATATGTATATTTTTAACATGTACTTTATTATTTCCAATTTCTTAATTTTGTAAATAAACTTCATTATTTCACTAGTTCCAGCCTACTAATTTATTTCCATACGTCGTTGCTAGGCAACAAATGACAAAACATAAACAATTTGACAGTGACAGTAACGTTTTTGTTTATTTATTGACAATTAAAAATGGAGCAAGAAAATAAAGTGAATTTTGAGACTGAAGATGTGGAAGCAAAATCCTCCCCGACTCTCACCCCGCATTCTGCAAAGTAATTTTTTAATAATTTTGGAAAAATTGTATCAATTGGTCAAAATTTTAGGTCGTCGGAGAGGGAAGAAGCTAATGTTTTGCACCCCGACAACCCCCTCCTGGAAAAGTTTCAAAAAGCCCTCAAAGAACATTTATTGCGTCAAATAAATAATCTTAAAAACGACATTTTTGAATACGTAATGAATTAATTACAAATTGATTTGGTTTTGTCACATTTTTTCAGGATTGTGGAACAAAAAAAAACAATGCGAAACGAGAAGAATTGGGGATTATGGTTTACGAACAGCAACAAATTTTGGAAAAACAACAAAAAACTCTCGATTGTTATATTTCAAAAGTGCAAACTGCGACTGCAGCATGCGAAGAAATGGAAAATCGAGTAAAAGAGAAGAAAGAATTGTATAAGAAGCAGAGAGACAAGGTTTACGAAGCTGAAGCTCAAGAACTAGAGTTGCGCAACGAAATKGAGGGAACGAATCTGCTAATCCACCAAATTTCCCAATGGGAGGAAAACTTGGAGTCTGATTTAACYGTGAAAAAGCGCGTTTTCGAGAAAAGTCGCAAGGAAAAGCTGAAACTTTTGGAGGAAAAACGCACCCAAGATGTGCTCATTTACAAACTAATGACCCGGATTTGGTACCTGGAACGCGAACTTGACAAAATGGACGTCCAGATGCGAGTTAAAGAGGAGGAAAGGGAGGAATTGGCCCAGACTGTCGCTCTCGGGAACACAAACATCGAAGCAATGGAATCGGAATATCGCTGTTTGATGCACTCGTGGAACTCCGTTGTTATCGCAATCGGGAATCGAGATAAAGTCCTCTCTTGCCTAAACAAAGAATTGTCAAAATCCGAAGAACACTTCAAAAGTGTTCTCTCCGAGATCGAACAAGTGAAAAAARTGGCCCAGAAGGAAATGCGCCGAAACGAAGAGTTCACAATGTTGAAAAACCGCTTTTTAGCCGACGTCCAGACGTGCAAAGCGGCCCTCGATATCGAAATCGGGAAAAAAACAAACCTTGAACAACGCATGTACGAAATGCAACGAATTATCGAACAAACCGAATTAGATATTCAACGAATCACCGAGGAAGCGCACGAGACACATACAATACTTTCCGCTTTGACGCGCGAGCATGAACAGCTCGATACGCAAAAGGGCGAACTCGAGGAGCAAATCATGCGAGCTATGGAAGAACAAGTGACTAACAATAAAATGCTAATGACGCTACAAAGGGCTTTGACCCAATTCAAAACGAAAAATCGGGAAATCGAAATACAGGTGGCGACGATTGAGAATAAAATCGCATCGGTGATGAGCGAAATCGAGGCGCAGAAATTTGCAAATTTCGAAAGTCAAAGGTACTTGAAGGAGTTGGAGGAGCAAATGAAGGAGTTGGAGAAGGAGGCTGATCGATACCAGGATGAAATGAAGCATATTGAAATGAAGATTGCYAAAAAACAACGTGAAGTCGARTTGTTGAATAACAGGTTTTTGAAGATGGTGGATAAGTCGGGAGGGACGTTTGTGTCCCCTCTTGAAATGAAGATAACGACTTTGGAGAAGAATATCGAAGAAATACAAGAGCACAACAAAAAGTTGCAATTGTATTGGCTGAGAGAACAGTCGAATTTGATCAAAATATCAGAAGAACGGCAAGAGCAAATTCACAATAATAATCTCATGTGTAAACGTCAGTTCGTTTTTGTTTTGTAGTTCAATTGTTTTACGTTTTAAATTTCACAGAGATCTTGATTTTGGAGCAGAAAAATTTGAGAGTTTCGGACGAACTTGAGGCTTGTCGAAAACTCCAAGACAAAGTCGTCCGCAGTATTAATAATCTCCACAGCCAACTTACCGTAATGGGAGATAATTTTGTCAAAACTAAGGGTTTAAAGATAAATATGGATAAAGATAACGAAGTCATGCGACAGGACTACATTTACAAGCTTAAAGTAGTTTTTGGTTTTGTTTTAATTTGATTTTAAGTGTTTTTTTTGCTAGGATGCCGAGCTCGAATGTCTCAAATTAGAGGATGAAATTACGCAAATTGAGGAAGATAAAGTAATTTTGAGTAATGAATTGATTGCAATGAATCGTGAAACTCTCGAATGGGAGAAGAAGTTTTTGGGTGCGAAAGAGACAAAAAATACGATGATTGAGGAAAGGGGACAGGAGGGGGAGGTCGGGACGATGAAAGCGGAAATACATCGCATGAATGTAATGCTTTTTTATATAAATTTAAGCTTAATTCTGAATTTTTTATTCAAATTTGTGATCACGTGATTTCAATGCATTGAACGATTGGTCGACAGGCCAAATGCGCGCCAAACTTAAAATTTTCTTATTTTTCTCTAGGTGCGATATAGCCAGCTGAAAAAAGTGCAAGATGTGCTGGTCCAAGATTTAGAGCATTGTGTTTCGCGAAGAGACGCGATTATGACTGCGGCAGAAGCTCGTGAAAAGCGCATAAAAGGCGGAATGGAAAAAACACGGATTAATTTCAACCGGAAAATGGACGACATGAGAAATAAATCAAAACAAATGGAAAATGTACTAATTCCACTAGCTGTTTTTTGTTGCTAATTGTCACTTTTTAGCAAATTGAAGAAATGACTAAAAAGACCGAGAATATGGAAAAAGAAATTAAAAAAATCCGGGAGGAAATTGGAGAAATGCAGCGTGAAATTGAATTGACTGAAGAGAATTGTGGGGAAATTCAGGAAAATGTTGAAGAGGCTTTAACGAAAAGACAAATGAATTTTGAATTGTTGCTTCAAGTGCAGAAGAAGCTCAACACTTATAATGATCTTGCAAAAGGACGCAAACCTCATGTGATTCATCGCTCGGAAAGCGCCTTGTCTTCAGCCTACAATAAGGAGGTTTCGCTCAATTCAAAACTATCAAAAATTGTGGAAAATCTACAATCCGATTTTCCCAATCACGGGCACGAATTGATCCGAATTTGTAACACTTTAAAACTGCCAGTTTATGTCTACTTCCAATAAAATTTTCATTTTGACAGTTGTTTGAATTTCGCGCCTTGACTCCGTAGTCAAGTAGCAATTGTTGTGCGAATTAAATCACAATCCTGCATTTTGTTATTGCTAATTGGGGTTTTGAGTTGATTTTGTGGCTTTTTGGAGTTGATAACCGGGGTTGTGTATTTTTGAGTCGAGTTTCAGTCTTGGTTTTGACAATTCAGTAGTTTACAAAAACATGGAGGGTGTAGGAGCGTACGGAGGCGGTAAAGCAGGAGGTGCTTTTGACCCGATTTCTTTCGCTCAGAGGCCCCAAGTAATCCTCCGGGCCGTCTGTTGGGTGAGTGTTTGCAACTAGTTGAAAATTTCCGATTGCCATTTACGCTAACCCCAAATCACGGCGAATATTTCGTTTCAAATAATCGATTTGACAGGAGTGGGGGGTGTCAGATGTATATTGATTATTTAAAATTTTGAAATGGGTCAGAGATTTTTGAAAATTTTCATTCCAGTTGTTCTCCATCGTGGTGTTTGGATGTATTTCGTCTCAAGGCTGGTTAATTAACAAAAATGGCAAGGAGGAGTGTCTCTATAACGGCGATGCGAACGCTTGCAATTACGGGGTTGGTATCAGTGTGATTGCCTTTTTGGCCAGCATGGGATTCCTGGCCGGGGAATACCTCTTCGAGCAAATGTCTTCGGTGAAGACACGGAAACACTACGTCTTGGGCGATTTGGGGTTCTCAGGTAAGATGATACCATCAATGATAAGAAAATGACTCATTTTATTTACACATTACATTATTATTTACGTAAGTTTGCTCGGAATTGTTGTACTGAAATGGCCAACACAATGGCGTACAATCCAGCAGCGATCCATACATTGTAGGCCACTTGCGTGTAGGCGGTGTCCACTTTGTCGTAAAACCCCTCAATCGTGTCTTTTTCGCCGAATCCCACGGGGAGGTCTTCAACGAAGGCCAAGGAGTGGATGTAGAAAAACACTCCCATCAGGCCTAGTTGGACAATGCCCCAAACGCTTAGAACCGCGCAGCAGAGGGACAGTTTTGTTCCGCAGACTGCCATTTCGAGGACTGATAAGATGACGCGATTTTAAAATCTCGACACTGATATCGGCGTTTTTATCTTGATTTTTCAAGTATTAGCCCGGTCAAATTAGTCATAAAAATAGTGGTCAAATAACGAAAATTCTAAATTTTGGTGGAGACCTTGGGTACACCATTAGAAATAAAGTGTTAAAAGTCCCCATCGATCCCATGTGTGCTAAAAAAGTTATTCGGGGTCAAAGTCAAAATTTGAGGTTTTTTAAATTTTTTTCGAAAACGGCAAGTTTTATCAAAAAAATAGCCCAGACAAAAATTACAGATCTTAAAATTGTCTACAAAAATAGTCTTTAGACTTTTTTTCTAAGAATCACCATTCCTTAGATATCGCGATTTTAAAAGTTGAAGCAGTAACGTTCTACATCATATGCACATACAGAGTGAGCCAGAACTCGCGCCCCAAAGACAAATCCCATGGGTAAGGTACCAAGAACATAGAAAAAATTTAAAAAAATTCTATCTATAAAAATTTCAAAGTTATGAGAGTTTAAATTTTGCACTTTGACTCTTATTTTTATTTCTTATTTTTTATTTCTGTAGGATAACCATTTCCACGTTTTTTTGCTACAGGCTATTAGAAGAAACAAGGAAGCTGTATCCTAAGCTGTAACTCTGTTTAATGTTATTTGTGGCTTTTATTGACAAAATTTTTGTACCTTTATTAAAATATTATAAAAAAACATATACAAGGTCATCAGTATTATTAAATAGACATAAAAAAAATGTCAAATGTCAAAAAATAAATGTCAAATTTTTTTAAACATTTTTTCAGGACTCTGGGGACTATCCAATTACTCCCTTTCAAAAAAAATGCGCGATTTTTTGAACACTGTGTATGTATTACCAAATAAATTCTTTTTAATTCTAATGGAATCGAGATATTTATAAGTTTAATGAAGTAAAAGAAAAATTTCAAGTAAGATAAGATACCAGATATCAGAGATACCAAATTTTGACATTTGACATTTTTTATGTCTATTTAATGGTACTGATGATTTTGTATACACTGTGTCAATTTTAAAACTTGCAATCGGCAATTTCTCTTAACTGAAAAAGTTATTAATAATCACTCCAACCGTTTTGGTGGTTCCTAGGGGGAATTAAAATGACATGATAAGTGACACACCTCCACCCACCCTTGAATATAATACAAAAATGAAAATTTAACGTCTTCATTTTTGAATAATTTAAAAAATGGCTTTATCAAATAGGCTGTTGTATGACATTTTTGAAAAGCACTTGTTATGGGCTTTACAACGATGTATCGCAAGTAGGGTCGTGCCATTTACAATTTTCAACTTAAGGTGGCTGTGGCTTGAAGGCTGGGTGGAGGAGCGTCACTTACCATGCCATTTTGATTCCCCCTAAAAACCACCGAAACGGTTTTGAGTGATTCTCAATAACTTTTTTAGTTCTAGAGATATTGCCGATTGCAAGTTTTAAAATTGACACCCTGTATGTTTTTTTACAATTTTACTTCAGTCAACAAAAGCCACAAATAAAATTAAACAGAGTTATAATTTAGAATACAGCTGACTTGTTTTCTCTTCTAATAGCCTGTAGCAAAAAAACTTGGAAAATTATTTATCCTACAGAAATAAATAGAGTCAAAGTGCAAAATTTAAACTCTCATAACTTCGAAATTTTTATAGATAGAATTTTTTAAATTTTTTCCATGTTCCTGGTACCTTACCTTACATAGCATTTTTCTTTGGGGCGCGAGTTCTGGCGCACTCTGTATGTGCATATCATGTAGAATGTGACTCCTTCAACTTTTAGAATCGCGATATCTCAGGAATGGTGATTCTTAGAAAAAAAGTATAAGGACCATTTTTGTAGATAATTTTAAGATCTATAATTTTTGTCTGGGCTATTTTTTTGATAAAACTTACTGTTTTCGAAAAAACGTCAAATTTTGACCTTTGACCCCGAATAACTTTTTTAGCACACTTGGGATCGTTGGGGATTTTTGACATTTTATTCCTAATGGTGTGATCTCCACCAAAATTTAGCTCTGTCGGAATTTTAGTTATTTGAAATGTCTATTTTGACCGGACTATATTCACCACCGCTTTTGCAGCACTCTGGGCGTTCCTGTACTTTGTGGGCTTCTGGTACCTCGCCAGCCAGTGGGGCAAGTCCAACACCCCGGAGAACGGCTACGGCGTGAACAACGTCCAGGCCGCAATCGCCTTTTCGTTCTTTTCGATTTTCTCCTGGGTATGCGAGTGGTGGCTGTTTTGTTGTTGTTGTTTCGAAGGTGGGTTTTCAGGCCGGCAGTGCGTTTTTCGCGTTCCAGCGTTTYCGYCAGGGGGCTGATGCGGCGTTTGCCACTAACTACGAGGCCGATACGAGTATGCCCGGCTCGTATCCGTCTTATCCCGGGGGGCCCGATTCGGACCAGCACTACCAGGAGCCCCCGTTTTCCGCCGGTCCTAACCAGCGGGGACCGACGGATTTCCAAGCGCCAGCTTACTAACTGGGCCGATTCTCATAGTGAACATAGCGCAGCTGCCTCATCTCTAAAGCGAGTCGAAAACTCGCCGACATTTTCAGTATATAAGTCCTTTGTACTTAGAATCGTACGGAAACAAGGTTTTAGTTTTCAGTATTATTTCGATGAACCTCAACGAGTGTTACGTTGCGTTTTTGTAAAGCCGTGTACTTATAGTAGCTACTTATATCACACAAACTTCAAAATAATGTGTTGAATTATAAAAATGTTACATAATTATATAGAATGTTCAATGTACAGTTATATAATAATTGTCGAGTTGCTTGTAGCGAGTTTTGCTTTATTTTTCGAAGCAATTTTAGGCGTTTCTGTGCTAGTAGAGTCAGTGTGACTCGACCAATTGGCGCAGTCGGTAGGATCGAGTCGTATGCACTTGTTTTATTTTTTTAACCAGTGCCATTTTATTTATTTTTATTTGATAAAGTGGGATCAACTTGTTTGCGAAGCGATTGTTATCACAGTTTTTTGTTGAGGTTGAGCGACAATAAATAAGCAATTCACGGGCACTAAAGAAGATAAACATATTGGCAGATTACATATCTGGAGCACAATTTTCTAACAATTGGTACATCAATACTCAAAATTTAAAATGCTGCTTCGATTATGAATTTATTATCTAAGTGGGTGTCGCATAGTAAAGTTGTTCCTTGTCACGGAAATAGGTCATTAGCATAATTTAATTAGCAATAAAAAAAGACAACTGTAGATATGTCTCATTATCTCAGTTTGGGATTTGGTTTTTGTTGAATTCAGGTTTCAACGTGAATTGATATAAAAAGACTATTATTTATAATTATTTTTCTATTGAAATGTGATTTTTATTTTTATGAAATATTATATTTAGGTGGACGAATTGATTCAATGTATTAATAAGTTACCAATAAATGTTACCATTAGATGTTTTTCTTATTACTTTTTATTCATTCATAAAAAAAATCATTCCGTGATTTTCTTCAACAAAACTTGACTTCCGGCCAAACTTTGCGACTTTAACAACTTTTTATGTTCCTTTAATTTTGTTTTCATGTTGTCTTGAAGCGCCGAATTATTTTCAAACACTGCTACCAATAGGAAACATCCGCGATTCAAGCCTAACCATTTTTGTAACTGAAATCACAAAAAAATATTATTTTGTTAACAAAACACACCAACTTACGGTTTCATCTGAAATTGAATTAATTAATAATGATCCAAATGTGCAATCACAATTTTCGATATTTTGGTCATTTTTGGCCAATTTTTTCAAAACCATGTGAATACCGGCGTCTTCCACCCCCGAAATCCCCTTGTCGTTTATTTTAATCGTCCAATCAGGATTAATTATGACTTGTACAAGACTTTCAAGGGCCTTTTTGAGCCCTTCTCCCCTACCTATCAAACAAATAGTTACAATCTCAGTGGTTTGTGATTAAACTAACTAACCGCTTCTCACTATTGCCAACATTTCATAGGCTAGTGACGAATTCCCTAGCCAAAACTCGGGTTCTTCTCCTATTAAACCGAGCAAGGTTTCAATGGAGTATTCCAAAATTTCTTTCCTCCTAATTTGGGGATCCTTTTTCGAGTTGGATTTCTGTCGCCCCTCCTCCAACTCCTTGACAAACACGGGATGAAAACAAGTCGGGTCGCCTGGGGTCACCAACCATAGTAGCACCTTGCGCCCCCATTCGTTCACAGCCAAGTCACGGGCCCCCTTCAAAATCTCCCCAATTACGATTTTGTGCAACAAAACAGTATCGTCAGCTGTATCCAATAATGTAATAATGGCACAATGCCCATGCTCATGTTTTGACATTTCAGTCACGTGTTCCTTTATCGTTTTCATGGCCAACTTCCTGTCCTTGTTAGACCCGTGCCAGATGCACTGCATAGCCGCCCTTGACCCGTCTTTGCTATTACTAATAACCACAATATGGGGAATTAATTGCGAAATAAGTTCACTCCTGTCCTCATCACAACACTCGCAAAGAAACTGGTGCAAAACCGTTTGAACCAATCCCGAATCCAGCAAATTTTTGTCTAAAATCCGACCCAAATTCGCCTTGGTGGCCCCCAAGATCGCCGTTTTCAAGTCGGGGCTTTGCTTGAAGACGTCGCGCAAGTGCTTGATTGCATTGTCTTTGCTCGTTTTGTACATATCGCCGAAGAATTCCTGGGTCAAGTGCTGTTTTTGTTGGCTTGTGGCCCATGTGGAGTAGGCATACTCGAAAACGGAGGCGCTTAGGGCATGACTTGAGAGTTTGACGGCGTGGCCGTACATTTGTTTGATCATGGAGGCTCTCGTGTCGTGATTGCCGTATTTGAGGAGGCGTTTGGCGCAGAAAATACCGTATTTGGATTGGAGCATGTCTACAGTGACCGGAATTAATTCCTAAAATGATTTTTTAGAATTATTAATTACATTTTTGTGGTTTTTACCTGTGATATTTGCTGTTTTACTATGTCTGAACTGTATTTTAGTAACCATTGTACTATTCTAGAGGTGTCATGGGCCAAAACAAACTTTGCATAGTGACCTTTTCCTTTTAGTAACGAGTGTAATTTATTTATTAAAATAACACGTTCCTCCTCGCCCCCTTTCAAGGTTTTGCAACGTAACCTTTCGCCCATTCTTTTAGCTTCAACTATTATATCGAATCCGGGCTTGTTTTGACGCCTTTTTAACCTTAATTCTTTTTTCTTCTTCTTGAATTCGTTCCAGTCTTCGGGTTTTTGTGTCTCATTACTTACTTTCTTGCCATTTGCCCCTTTAACGATTTTTTTAGGCTCGGCTTTAGTCGATTTTGAAAATTTCGACTTTTTCTCGAAATTCACTTTTTTGGATTTTGAAGCGAGGTCTGATTTATTTTTAATTTTTTTAGGGGCGACAATTTCACTTTCACTGTTTTCTTTACGTTTTGCCATTTTCAAAATTGTTTCGCACGTGTTTATAGGTTAGTAGTCACTGTCAAGGCAATACCAACATAAAAACACATGAAATAAAAGTCACCAGTCATTTTATAATTTTTATTAAACTAGACATGTAATAATTTAAAAATAGTAAAATAAATGTGATTTTCTTCATCCCGAGCATCCTCGACATCCGCAATGAACGCATTCAACGATACGGCCCTACAATTTCAAAATAAAAACAAATTCCCCAAACTTTCCCCCATACCTCTTCAAGCTTCCCTTTTGGCACCCTACAAATACAATTTGTCCCGAAATTCGTGTCTCTTGCCTGTATGCATCTCAAGCAACACAAATTTTCATAACCTTGCTTTTTCCATTTGGCTATCAGATTCTTATCGGCGATATTTTCCACAAGACAGTAGTCATACAACTCTCTGCTTATTGCCTTTCTTCGGTAAAATAGGTCATAAATGTATCGTGATTTCTGATGGTGGATCTTAAATATGGGCCATAAAGATTCGTTTTTTCGTTTGCCTTCGTGTGATTCAGTCTCGGCTGGAAGATACAATTGAAAAATATGCTAAGGTCATACAAACGAACTTACCTTCTCTCATTTTCTGCTCCAACTCATCAAGAGTTGGCTCGATCAATTCCCAACCCTCTGGGGGCGGTTTTTTGCTACGTCGCACCTTGGGCATATTTGAAACTTTCACAAAAATCGGAGAATTTGCACTGCTTAGAGACAATGAGGTTAGAATGCTCTAGAACTGGTGTGGGAAATAAGTATTGACAATTATGACACATCACAGTTATGCAACTAACAATACACCTTGTATTAGTTGTCAAAAAATTTAAGATTTAAATAAATTAATGCGGCTATTAAAAGTAATTTAACAAGACAGACTCTTAATATGTATCTTGCAAAACCTTAAAAAGTATGGTAATGAATAATAATATAATAACCGCACAAAGTTATGCAACCAACAATGTGAATCTCGTTTATCATATAACTTTTTCCACGTTAGTACCCTAGTTACAAAGAAAGTGGCAAATTACCTGTGAGATCTAAAAAAACCTTTTCTCTAGCTGGGTTGTAGGAAAAATTATATTACAATGGGAAAACGTGCCTTTTCCTCCCTTGATGGTTGCTCGGGAAGCTCGAGCAGGACTTAAATTCCAACTGTGAAAGGAAAAGATACACTTTCCTCCCTTGTAATACAAATAACTATTTTTCCATAATATTTCAAGTAAAATTGACAAAAATTTGATTTATTGTGTCAAAAATAACAATCCGATAAATGTTGCTTATCGGCTGTGATACCCTAATAGCTCAAAATCGCACCGGGAAGTTGTTTTAAACAAAAGTAATTAACTAATTAATCACTTTCATAGATAACTACTGTTGCAATCGCCTATTTAAAGGATTTGGAGGGGCAGGGGAAATAATCAAAAATGTACATTTAAGACAACCTTTATTACTGAATGCATACTGGTCAATTGGGTTACAAGTACAGAGCATAACAACTTGTAAGTTGTTTAAAAGCACTTACATAACCTACCTTAACCTAGGTGCCCTGCTGCACTGCATAGTTTTGTGGTAGACACATGATTGGACTCGTATAGGCATCAAAATAACCATCAAAATTTAGAATAATACATCATAAAGAAACAGTGCAGTCGGGTTTATGACTTTTTTTTGTCGTTTTTAGTAACGTTTATACAGTTTTTTTTTTAAATTTTTGTTCCTACAACATACAATTGAGTTCTTATTAAATAATTATCTTATTGAAATGTATTATACGTTATTATTTGGGGGTGTAGTACACATCAGATTTGATTTTCTTAATTTTGTCTAAGTTTATTTGATATCACCGTGACATTTTGGCCTGGTCCCTGAGTTTACCCTCCCAATATCGGACATGAAACTAATGTCGTCGACTTGTTAGAGATTCACACGTTTTTTTTCTTCAATTTATTCTCCTTGTCTTTTTTAATGAAGAACTTAACCAGATCAGACCTAGCCGACCGCACAACTACCGTTGTCCGAATTTTAAATGGATAAAAGACCGTTATAAATGTCTGAAAGACGCATTAAGCCTATAGTGTCGATTTGTACAGCGACGATGAGAATGTACATCGTTGATACCGCCGCCCGAGGGGGCACACTGATCGATGCGTGGTGTGAGGAGTGTTGCTTTTTCGATATACATTGTCACAATGAAATTACGTTTTTGCTCTTTTAAATTTTTCTTCTACTACGAACGATAGTGATGTTAGATAAGGTACCTCAGATGCGATAATTTGTATTATAAAATTGTCAGCATATCACATATTTTTAAACGGTCAACAGAAAAATAAATTTAAATATTGCCTTATTCGAATAACTACTACCTTAGTACTAATTACAGCTCTTACAGAACAAAAAATAAATCATCTACTTTAAATAACACAACCATAATAAGGTGCAGGTATACGTTTTGTTAAAGACTCAGTCGTCGAAGCGAGTCGCTAAAAATTAAAGGAACTCTCTTGCACTCTTGGAAGATTGGAAGGCTTTTATATTCATCAATTAATCTAAATAACGCCAAATCATAACACGCTCAACGATTGCTATTAGTACTTTGTGATTGTTCAAATTCACGAAACTTGCACTACTTTTCAACAACAAACTCAACATTACATAATAAATTATTATTATTAAAAAAAAATGCTACAAGAATGGAATAACTGTTCAGGCATTATGTTGGACTAGAAGTTTAGAGGAGGGAACTTGTTTAGGCCATTATTATTTTTCTCTAAAATCAATCAAAATCGTCATGTGATGCTATTTGGTAACAAAATTTAATCGAAACAGAAAACGACAATTAAAACTTTTGAGATTAACTGTTGCAAAAAATTATAAACTACAAATGAACACACTTAATAATAGTCTTAACCGATTAACCCATAACCTAACCTAACTGAGAACAAAAAAAAAACAAAAATGTGGCGGTGGTGACTACTCGAGTCACACAATAAACAAATCAGAGGCTAGAAATAAAAAACAAACGAACATCGTCGTCTCGTCACGTGTCAGTGGTGGTGTCAATGGAGTAAAAATCAGCGACCGGTCATTTTTCATTTTTTATAAATCCGTAATACTATGTTACCTTACATATATAATAACACATTTCCTAATCCTATAATTAAGTAATTCATTATACATTATATACTATGAAATTATAACAATTGTACAGTTTTTCAGCCAATATATACACATTATATATTGCATTCATTTTTCTTTTAAATATAAGTTAATATACACAGCAGGTAAGCGTATACGGTTCGCGGATTAGTCCGCGCGACCGCCGTGAGCAAAAGTTTCTAAGCAAAATTTTGGCACGTTTCAAGTAAAAAATTTGGGTCTTGTTTTTGGTACGGACGTTAATTTGAAACTGAACGAGAGAGAGAAATTGATTTTTGTATCGTTTATGTGACAAACGGCTATTGCAGGGAGATTCACACATACGAAATAAAGCTTTCAATAACAATAAGAGCACCTTTTGAATATGGACCGAGTGTTCTCTCAAAAATTTATTTTGTTTTTTTTATACTTAACCTGTGCAAAAGTCTTAAGTTATATTTTTCGAATCGTTAAAGCGATCCCGGAATTTGATGCCGGAGAATCGCTTTAATCACCTGGTATTCCTACAGTCTTCTGGCCATCGAATGGCTTTAACCCGATACCCTAAACCTATAATAATAATATCCTAGGYAAAAAAAAACGTTAGAAACTAGACAGAGAGCACACTTTTGTCATTGTTAAGGCAAATCGTTTTTTTGATTCTTTATACAAATTCGATCCGAAATGTGAACGAAAAATGAAATTTTGTCAATTTGGAAATCAACGGAATGTTATGTTTGCTTAACAGTACGTTTTTATTTACTACAGCCTAAGAAAAAACAGTGACGATATTTCTAAACCTGAGAAAGAGGGCCTAACGATCATCTACTACCCCACAAACTACCTACACCTAGCGCACACCAGGCGACTCACCGTCAGGCTGTGCTCGGGAAACCCCTAGTGTCGATTAGTAGCTCAAACACAGCATATGTTACATTATTAAACCTACGTACGAGTAAAACTCTGATTAAATAGGACATACATAAGTTCATTTATCTTTTTACAGTTGGCAGTTCCAGCTAGCTTAATCTCTCACCGAGATCGTCAACTAAATAACAGTCGACGTCCCGCACGACCCTCACAAACGTCCCCCATTTCAAAAACAAAACACAAACCCAATAAAATAACAACACAACAAAACGTTTGCGCAGGTCACACCAGACATCGATATCGATTTTATGCAAACAATCAAAAAACACATTATGTAACTTCAACTTCATTTCAATAGTAGGGCTAAATTGTTTTACTATTCTTGTGAATTTGTACAGTGGGGCTATGACCTTTGAAAATTGGAAATATACACAATCATTTGAATCGCCCTATATATTAGTAAAACCCTGTCGAAAAGTCAGGCCCAAGATCAATTGCACATTAAATAGGCACTTGTAAGAGTTTCATCATTGTGCTAACACTAAATTTGGCTCCTATCATTAAAAAATAAAAAAACAAAAGTCCGGAAAATGGCCACGAATAGGGTCAAATTCGGGTCAAGGTACCTAAAACTAAAAAATAATAAAAAGCATTAAAACACTACGACACTATCACAACCTCAGCTGGAAGATTTTGGCGGAAATTCTAGACGAAAGAAATTTAAATTAAACACAAAATGATCGATATGACACTTCGACGTCTTTGGTATTCAGTGAAATAATCATCAACGGGATGGCAAGATGCGTGCAGCAAAAAGTTAAACAAAAAACAAAACAAAAACGAGTATCCGATCAAAGAGACTGCACTTATTAAAATTAAAAAAAATAATATATCCACTAGAAACGAAAGCGTACGGTAAAATAATACTTGGAAAAAGGAAAAGTATTGCACGTTGTGACGTCACAACTATAATGTAATACTAAGTTATTGACTAAATGCTGCCTTGTCTACGCTTAAGTAACGAGTTTTTTTTTGTTAAGTAAAACTAACTTATTTATACCCACCAACCATTACGACTTAGATCAGACATTTAATTGTTTTATTTTTTTGTCCACGCAATCGTCAATTGTTACTCCTGACACCACCTCAAACTATCACAAAACGACTCTCAAATCAAAATCAAAATCGCCCGAATACCTTTTGTTTCGTTCAAATCTTATTAATTATTGAAGCTCAGGTCTGTTAAGACATTTATATGAATTTTTTACGGGAAAAATTCGAGACCGGGCAGGTCACGTGCTCGTCGTGTATAAATAACAATAAGTCAAAGAGGCACATCGTTTGGTATTATCAAATATGGTGAACATCGCGACTATGAAACCTACAAGCGAAAAGCGTGATGAACATTACGTGTGATTCAACAACAAGATTACTGGCCATAATTTGAAAATTTTGACTATTATTGCCGATCTGTTTTTCAAAAATATTTTTTTTCTTTTTTGGCAGACTTCGTGTGACCTTGTGAATGTTGCAATAGAGGAATGTCATCGTCAAAACTAAATTTGTTACTAACCTCATGAATGTCTCATCACGTTGGCATTTTTTTTTTATTTAATATGTTATTGATATGGCTCAAACAAAAACTCACAAGTCGTTAGTAGTGTGTGAACTTGTGAGTATTAAAAAGGGGAGAAACATTCCAAATTTTGCATCGACACATTTACAATAAAACTTTGGCATTTCGTAAGTCTTAATAAATACACAATTAATAACAAACAGCCACCTGGATAAAACGTTACTATAATATATGTTTATATATTGCCAACGCCTCAAGTTTTCCGGTTCTTTTTTGTCGATCCGGGCGGTGCGAAATGATTTTTTTTCCTCTTAATTGAACTCCGGTTATAACCGCCCCGATCCGGGAATTATTAAGCTCAATAAACATCCTTACAGCTACCGAACACCAAAAAATTTTACCCTACACTAAGGCAGATATGCCGTCTATGTTTTACCATATAATGTTCATATAATATATTCTTTAATTAATATATAAGATATATAGTTTCAGTGGCGACAATGATTAAATATATACTTGAAACACAAGTGGCACTTTGATCACAAATACTGTAAACCTAAATCAAATACTTCTTTCCTTCTACACATTTCTTGTGACTGATTTCAATTTTTCGATTGGCGTTTTACATGTAAGTAGATCCGTGTGTGTAATGTGTGTCAATTTGGTTGAATCGTGTGAGGCCGGAAATACCGGTCACGTGACAGCCTGAATGGCCACAGGTTAGTTCAATGTTATTGTGCAGAAACCTAGTCTACCGTATGATCTTAAGCTGAGCTTAACCTATGTTTTTTTTGTCATTTTTCCATGTATTAAATAAACAACACTAAAACTACTTTTCTGAAGGTACACAATATCAGACACAGAATATTTGAAAAAACCGCGGACACGGTTTCGCGTTAATGCACACTCGATATAAAGTAAGTAAATCACAATACGACTCGGGCGTTATTTTTTTGCCGTTTTTTTTCCAAAATTTTTTAAAACTTATCACTACGTTCATTCAAAAATACCCTATTCAACTGGTTAAATAAAAATAAAAACAATTCTCTATAGCTTTTGGTACATTATTATACTATAAGTATTACTTTAGTCTAATTTAGTTGACTTGTACCACCATCATTGCCTTACATTTTCTGACTTGATTTATGGCATTTCGGTTTCAAAATTTTTACACACCTAGGTTAAAAAAAGTGTTTTTCGAGGAGATGGGTACATCATTTAACGACTGTTGCGAAAAATTCTCCTGTCTGTAACATTCAGAGTCGGTTGTCAAATATTTATAATACACAACATGAAAGAATACCCTACTACCAAACTCTTAATTCTAATTAATATCGTAATACCTAACTTCTAATACATTCATTATACTAAATTGGCAATAAGATACTAGATTTTTTTTAGAAATTCTATTGGAACTTACAACGTATAGGCTCGTCCGAGAGGTCCAAATAAAGCGTCTTTTCATTTCTCAAGTTTTATATAAATTAAAGCAAGTGAAATCGCACCTCCCGAAAAGTAGCCCAATTTTTGCACCATTTATCTAGTCATGAACCATTTATCAAGTCACCCCGATCCCCACGAAAAATCAACAACGAAATAAAAACCCTGACTTAATTGTTCCTGCATTTTCTTTCCTTTTTAATATTATTGTTTACGATATGACTTAGTTTAATCGAATCGAATAAAACCGGGACATGACCGACTTGATTAATGATAAATAACCGTTTAAAAGCTAACCGAAGCTTTTAAATCAAGAGCTCTCTTGAACAAAACGATTTTTTTTTGGGTTTTTTCAATTATTTTTAAAAATTAAAAAGCCACTTAAGAGTCACAGCACAGTTGTGTACATAAAAAACATATGTTAGTCAATGCATCGAACCTGTAAAGATATCTAAAGTGAACCATGCCGAAATGTTCCGAGCAAACCCGGAACATTCCGGTGTTTGGAGCAATTTAAGTGAAGTATATCAGAGATTTGAGTACCGACAGTAGCACCCTCTTGCCGATCTCTCGTATTTATCACGTCCATTAAATAAATGCACTTGTCATTAAAGATCTTAAAATGTTTTTTTTTTGTTTCAGTCTTCTCTTTTGTTTAATTTCACTAGAGTTCAGTTAAGGTAACATTGCTGGACAATAATACGTTCACTATAAATAGAATAATAAATAAAAGAAATGTCGGACTAGAATGTGAGTCAAAATTTTGATGGTGCGAAGGTCGGAAAGAGGGCACCACTCGCCGTCTCGAGACTCAGAATGGCTCATCCGTCACCATTCATACTGTTAGCTATAGATGAATCAATATCTCATGAACACCACGTTAACACAATATGTGATTGAACATGTTTCATTTTGGCTCCGAAAGGTGACGCTTCCAACGAGCGAACCGTTCGGGTGACCGATCCGAAACAAAAAATCACAGTAAATGGACTAATATTACAACATATCCAAGTCTATGGCTAACATACATACAGTACACAGAATACAGTAATATATAGGTATATAATAAACTTTTATAATTAGAACGATATATATTATCCGCTATTATTATATTGTGTTTATTACTAAATTTATTTAAGAATACTTATAGCGTGCAGTCTAAGAACTGATTGTGTGGTGTTATTTCAGCTTACGGTCTATTCACGACCGGCTTAATTCATAACAATATTACATAAATGATTAATTTGTATGTGTATTTTTTGATATAAGGAATTGGAGATCACAGGTTTTGTGGGGTTAACAAATTAACAGCACCTTCTTTACACACATCTTACTTTCACACCAATCACCGTCGTTTAAATTGATCGTTAATTGAGATAACCGGAAAAACAAATGCCACATGCCCAAGACCTGTGTAAAGAACGGACATACCACACTGGGAAACAAACACATACAAACAACTTAGGTACGTTAAATTATTAAAAACAACATTAATATACAATAGTTAATATAGGAAAAAAATATCTAAATGTGAGAGAACAAATCAAATACATACAGTACACCTTAAATAATTCAATCTTCTTTTCATTTTTTTGTTTTTAAATACACGAATAATGAGTTTGGTCGCGTACATATATATTATATATTTTTGTTTCATATATATATATATAATTAACCTTGCTCGGGACTAGTTCGGGTTACGTCTAAAAATGAAATGTCACATTAAGTGCGTTTAGAAACTTGAGCGCCATCAGTGGAAAACAAGAAAAACGCCGCCTCACAGTCACAATTGGAATTATGTTACAATAAAATTTTAAGTAACAAGTGTTGACGTATTTTTTTTGCAATTTTTTCTCAAATTTTAATACTTTATTTGCTAATTCTCTTTTACAAACAAATCTTGCGCATCACAAACATACACAATTACTTCTTTTTCTCAATTAAATAATAAATAAATAATAAAAATGGCAACTCTATTTAATCTCAATTTAAAATAAAACAAAAGATATTCACGACTGGTTCTTGTGTACATCTGTGAAACTTAAAGAGACAAAAATAATAGAGCAATCCTAAAAACAACAACCGTCGTAAAATTAAAAGTTACAAATAACAATAAAAGTGGAATAATACATTTCTGATTTCCGACATCTTACAAGTCACTAGTAAAAAATCAATCATTTTAAAAACGTATTGTAAAACATCAGATTTATCGAAATCATCAACACCCAATATAATGTGAAGTCAGTGTCAGTCGTTTTTTATTATTATTTTTTGTTTACATTGACTCACCGCCGAGGAGGTCGCCGGGAAGAAATGAGTTTAGGCTCGAAGGGGTAGCACGTGCTGGATCGGTCGTATCCAATGTAGTGCTTCCCCATAGACTAGCTGTTGATTGACTGTTTGACCAACCAGTACTCCAGGTGTCACTACCTGTACTAGGTTGCTTGGTGGAACCTCTCCACGCCCCCGATGAACTCTGTTGATTTGCAACTTGTTGCAACAGAGCATTGGCGTCCCATTCTGACGGATTTTCCGCCAATATCGTAGTGTTACCGAGCACGCAATTGTTTAAGGCAGTTTGAGCCTGTAAAAAATACAATTAGCATCCATCAAAACGCACCCGAAAACACTCACTTTTGTAGCTTCTTCACGTGTCGAGTATTTGGCAAGAGCGAATCCTTGATGTAAATAAAGATGGAAACTTTGCAATGGACCGTGTTGCATACAGAGTGTGCGTAAAGTCGATCCGTCAATCTATAACCACGCCCAGTTTTATTAATACCAACCCCAAAAATTCAATTGGTTAATAATACCTGAGCGGTTAAATTACGGAGAAGAAGCCATGGAGACCCGCCCCAACTCCCAGAGCCACGTTGGCCGCCGCTCCACGATGCTGCCGACGACCAGCCGTTGACCAAAGCTCCGCCTTTAGCGGAAAGGCCTGGAGGCGGGCCGCGACTTTTTGGAGCTGCCCATAATTCAGAAGTGACAGCAGTGGTTGGATTTAATTCACCTAAACCACTCTTTCCAGACGGCAATTTATTCTGAGGACTAAATTCAACGATAAAAATGTTGAAATGCAAGTTGATTGTACTTCAAACCTAGTAAACGCGCTCGATGTCGAAGCTGGCGGATTGAAACTCCATGTCGACGAGCTGAGACTTAGGGGCTGTATTGTATCACCGGCTGGAGGGCTTTTATTATTCGGGTTCATTTGAAAAAGTTCGGTGTCTTTTATGGTAGCGATTGAGAGTGACGAACGCACTACTGAACCGGGAGTAATACTGGGATCGTCTTCGATCGATTTTATTTGATTACCCTGTATATTTATAAATTAAAAATATGTATATAATTTTTAAGCGGTTTAATTGTACCTTCCAGGGTTTTCCAGGTTCAAATTCAGGTACTAAATCAGACAAGGATGGTTGAGTAGGCGTGGGCCACTGTGCGTCTTTACCATCGTTTGTTGTATCACCGCCGCCGGATTCTGGCCAACCTCCGTCGCCAGTTCGGCCACTAGACCATGGACTTTAATTCATTCAATTAGTTGTTGATATTATTAAAATAAACAGATTTTTACATGAACTTTCTCATATAAAATGAATAATCACGCAACTATCATTAATTGGATCCGTTATTTTTAATCATTGAATATCTTTTTAAAAAACAAAAAAATCCCATATGATACTCACCCATCGGGTTGGGTCAACCCCAATGGATTCATATTAGGCGAGGTAGCCAAAGGTTTTGACGATGAACCTGGTGCACGACTAAACTCTCCACCTTCTTCTTTATCCTTGTTAATCCATTGGTTAAGTCTTGATTGACTCTGATTCTAAAAAAAATTAAATAAAACATCCTAGTATTGCAATTGTGACACTCACCACTTGATCCTTAATCCCTAAATCAGCGAAATTACTCTGCAGGGCATTGATCGAGTCATGCATCGGTGCAGCCGCCTTGAACAGATCCGACTGTCCACCTCCAATACTTCCATGGTTCTGTTGTTTTACATAAATCGCTTGTTGTGCGGCAATCTGATTTTGCAAATTTGTTATCTGTTGCTTAGTCTTCGTAATCAACACCGAACATTGCAATAATGCACTGTTTGGCTTCCCGTTGATACATTGTGACTGTGCAACCGATTGTTGAGTCATCAACTGTTGAAGTGTTTTGATTTGTTGCAACAATTGATTCAATAGAATCAAAGTTTGCGGTGCTAGCGGTTGATTGAGAATTTGATGATTGAGATAACCGGCTTGCACGGCCATCTGAATTTGTTGTACGAGCATACGTAATTGTTGAGTCGAGGGTTGTGATTGAGGTTGGAGATTGCGTCCGGCTGCCGAAACCGCTCCGAAACCTTGTGAACCGCCCCCGCCTTGTGTCAACATTTTGTGTACTCCAGCAGGCGAGATGTTATTAATGAGAGAGTTATTTGGCCCACCTGAACTATTCATGTTATTGAGGAGGTTGGGAGCGTTGTTGCCTTGTGGGAACATTTGTCCCGGAGGTCCCGATGGGAATCGCTGACCAGGGAATTGCTGATGATCATAGTGGTCATCGTGGCGGTTTCGCCAACCGTCTGGATTACGAGATCCCAAAATCTCAAGGGCATCTTCGTAGTTCATGTCGCCGCGCCTTAGAGCCGTTTCTACGTCCTCTTTCTGTAAAGAAAAACAAATGTATAAAAAAAATTTCAAGAAAATATATGTAATACTGACCTTATATCCCATATCCATCAACATTCGGAAACACTTGGAATTCCAGATCATTTCTTTTGTGAGATTTTGCTTGGGGCCTTGTTTGTGTCCCCAGTCGATTTCGTTGTCTCCCCATAGATGCGTACCGGCCATTTTCTGCTTGTTCCAACCGCCAACAGATTCGTCCCATCCAGGTCCGGCTTCGTCCCATGACCCATTTCGGCCGTGACACCACACCGAACCATCTGGTTTAATGCGAGATTGGGCCATTCCAGGTGGACCAGCGGTGCTACCGCGTCCCATACTTGCCCCTGTGGGCAGATCTTTCCAGTGAGAGCCTATTGTAGGTGAAAAGTCGGATGAGTGCAAGTGTGATTATGATAAGTGTATGTATGGCCAAGTGGCTGCGGTGTAATTCTCGTGTAAATGTCAAAATATATTAATAAAATAAAATCTTGATTAGTCTAATTACCCATCGTTGATTCCTCTTTCTAGCACAGGAAATATTTACATTATTTCTTGTCAAAAAAACACGCAAATCTCAATAACACACATCAACAATACATGTTAAATATTTGAATTGAAACGTAAGCGTTAAAAATTACCGAAAATTTTATTTATTTTTTTTGTCATTGTTACGTGACTCAGTGTTGATGCGTTCTATTTATATTCAAACAACAACCATGTTTATTAAAAGACATTACAATAGCTAAAATTAGAATTTGATAAACTCTAAGGAATTTTAGCTCTTAAAATAAATTCGATGTCGATTTCTTTAAAGCTTTTTTAGTGATTTACATTAATAAAACACGTTATCTACTACTTAATTTCTTTTTTTCTTATTGCACAAGAATAAAACAAATTTTCCTTAATCTTTAAATCTTACGTAAATATTTGAAAGCACTTGAAACAAAAAAGTGCATTTTCAACTTAAATAATAATAAGCACCCAAAATGGCGGCTTGTTATCTCATTTTATCAAGTGGTACTTATCAGTATTACTCAACTTTTGCGTGTAGTTTTGTCAAAAATCACAAACCAATTATCCAAAAAAAATTAAATAAATAAAAGTGCAATTCCGCTACGCTACCTGGCTGAGGGTTGCCCCAGAGCGAAGTACCGTCATCATAATTGGGCATATTACGTCTCTGTGTCGGCGGCGATGGTTCTTCCCATCCGGCCCCATTTCCAGGTCCCACCGGCATTTTATTCTGATGATGAATATGTTGAGCCCCTGTATGTGGTCCTGCTTGTCCCCAGAACGCATCGGCGCCGGCTCCGTTCAGTCTTCCGGTGATTCCTCTCGGATCGCCTCTCATATCACTTCCGGCCAGTCTCATTTGTTCTCGAGGATCTAATAATCGCATCGGATCCGAACTTCCGGCTCGCATGTCTCTTAAATCCGGTCGTATATCTCGCGGATCAATGCCGGTAGCACGTGGATCGGCAGTAGTACGAGGATCACCCCAGCCGGGATTTCCAGCCGTTGCGCCCCATTCGGACTCTTTTTTAGGACCGCCCCACATAGCACCACTATTTGCAGTGTTGCCCCATTGTTGTTGACCTGAAGGGACACCGGTCCATACGTTTGAACTGTCGGCATCGTCGTCTTCGCCCCAAGTACCGCCGATATTGGTCGAAGGGGTGTGACCCCATGGGGTTTTCTGTTGGGGCTGCGGAGGCGGTTGACCGCCATTACGCAAGTTGGCTTCCCACAGTTCGGTACCGTTGTTGATTGCCGGTTTCCATGGTGGGGGACCAGAACCGTCCATTTTCATAGAGGGTTCTGGACTGCCGGGAATGTCCCAGTTCGTGTCCTGATTCACATGTTGCTGCACAAAATATTAATTTTTATTTTTTTTTTTTGGGTTAAAAACAGTTGAAAAATACGTACGCCTCCCCAACCGTCTTGACTGAAGATGGCTTCTCTCATATTATTGAGTTGTTCAAGTTGTTGTTTGGTTGAAGTGGTCGTGTTCGGTTGAGTGGTGGCGATTGGTGGTTTAGCAGAAGAAGTTGAAGTTGTTGGTTGAGGTCCATTATTGGATGTTGGTGGTTTTGCACCTGGTTGACCCCAACTGGAATTGTTTGGCTGTGAGGAGGGTGTTTGTTGTTGTCCATTCGAATTCAGATTAGAATTGGCCTTGTTGGCTATATAAAAAATTAATTACTTTAGTGTTAATTATTTTAATTGAGATTTTTACCATCTTGCGTAGGTCCCTGGCTTGAGGTCGGTGGTCGGTTTGCGTTATTGTTCCATTGCTGAGTGCCTGTATTGTTTTGATTAGCAGGATTGGCTGTTCCCCAGCCGCTCGAATTGTTAGCTAAACAAAATCAAATAAATTTAAATTTGGTTTAAACAATTTTAGAGTTTTTTAAGTACCATTATTATTACTGGCCTGTTGTGAGGGTGGGGTGCCCCAGCCAGAAGTGCCGGTGCTTAGCGAACTTTCGCCGCCACCTCTCAATCTCAAAGGCGGCGCATAATTATCGCTTGTGCGCTGAACGTGGGGCTCACGGCACATTTCGTCGTCGCAGTGTTCGTCGTTGTTATCGCAGCTAGTGAGGTTCTTCAGTGCATTGAGGTCGAGTACTTCGAGGTCATCAGACTTTTGGTTGGGAATGTCTCGTCCGAGGGGTAAAGCACCAAACTTACATACTAACTTATCGCTATTATTGTGGGCGACCTTGCAGTGGTCTTTACGTTGTATTTTTGGTACGGTAACAGAGTTCAGAAGACAGTTTTCGGTCACAGATTGCATTCTAATATTAGAGTTGCCGAATGAACGGCAACTTGAGCCGTTTATCACAGATGTAGCGCCTTTAAAGGCGAAGGGTTGGCTCGGGGGGTCGGCTCGACCCCCCCAAGCTGCCCGAGCGACTTGTACTGGGGGTGCGCTGCCCCTCATGGCTGACACTTGAGGCACTTGGTAGGTAGGAAATGTAGACTTCGGCTCGGAGGGGGTGGGGGCGCGCATCGTCACTAGTGCTCCATATCAGTCTGGCCAGCCAGAGATCTGCAAAAAGAGCCCCCTTATTTACTACAACAAATACCGCCATCTTATCTTACACAAACAACAAACAAACGTCAACTATTACCAACCGCAAGATTACAAAATAAAATTAAAAAAATAATAAATCGACGCCACTACCCACTTTAACGTGCACGAAATGCGACAACCACCTACATTTCAGTATCTCTGCGGGTTTAATTTTAGAAATGAAAGATTATATATTTTCGAGCATTGTGTAAGCAGTGCAAGAGTAGGCGTGGGATTAGAATACTCGAAAAAATTCAATTACCAACATCACAAAAAATAAATCAAAATGTCATTTTGATAAAATGTAATCGTATCAAATCGATAAAAGTACAAAGTAACAAAGTTTAAGGGATGTAAAATATGACGTTATTCGTAATTTACGAAATTGTTTATTTGAACGTTTAAGATAATTGCAGTTGTTTAAAAAAAATGTACAAATGCAAAACTTACACACAAATATGGACGCCCGTGGAACAACTAGCCAAGTTGGTAGAGGGGAGCATGCGAACGCTTGAGAAACATCACCCAAGTCATTCTAATTATTATCCAATAAATATGCACTAAACTGTACCGCGTTCACAGTTGAAAAGTTGGTGACTTATCACACGAACAAATGAGAATACTAAATATCACAATTATTTCAATAATTTGGCGTTAAATACTTGTATTATACGGGCACCACAGATTTGTTTATTGATCCGCAATTACGTGGCAGGGCTACCTTCGCTCGGCTCAAATCGTTCGTATTCGCATCGAATCGGCTTTTGGAAAGCGTGCAGCACGGAAGGTAATTTCGATAACAATCGAAGCATCAGGCGGCGGTGCCGAGGGGTACGTCAAGGGGCCACCACTACAAAACCTGATTGCGTCTTTCGCAGAATACAACGTAAATAAAAACAAACCGGCGGACGATGAACGAACGACCAAACACACCGTTAAATCCGAGTTTAAACGCGATTTGAAAATGATTTTAAAGCACCCTTTATACGGGACAGATAACGCATCGGAGACGACATCCGAGGTAACTGTTATGCTCGACGGCGACGACGCCGTCGCCTCCGCCGCCGACGCGCGCCCTGACCTAATTTCCACAACTAGGGAAAAGGGATAAGGTCAGGTCGGACGAAGGGTACGCAAGGCCAAAACTGTTGTGACCTTAACTCGGCAAAGGATTAAATGGGTCAGGACGAACGTGGGGAGGAAGTTTTCATCACGTACAGTGGCGGAACTGGGCCCCTATTCACCGGGGCCGAATCAAACCTCATTTAAACATTGCCACGTTATGAATAAACTTATCCATCAAAATTACAAAAGAGAATAATTATAACTTGTCATCAAAATAAAGCCTCTGATTATTAAAAACAGTCTCAGAAGGTATTATTAACATAAGTGTATTCAAAGTTAAATTAAATTTATAGAATTAAAAATTAATTCGTTGTTAAAAGTTAAGGCGCGAATCTGGACATCTGGTTGGAGGCCCTCGACCTTGCAAACCTGTCGCCCTCGGAAGCTATAAACACTAATAATGCCCGTGGTACATAAAAAACTATTATGTTCCGAACAACAATCTCAAAACAGTAGATTTGTCACAAAATAAATATTAGGATGTGTTTTATCACCAATTAGTTACAACAATTAGTTCGTAGTTCTTTTTAAAATTAATAAAAAAGTATTCAATAACAATCAGACCAGGATAGTCAACCGTTTCAATTTAGCAAGTCCATTCCGATTAGGCCTAAAATTGTGTCCATTGAACAGGAAAAAAAGGCGTCCTAGTATTATTGAATGAATCAATTTGTGTTAACAAATTGGTTTTCTAAAAACAAATCTAATTACATATTTGGTAGCTAGAAATCGAATAAATAAATAAAATCAATTAAATTAAAATTATATCAAAAATAGCATTCTCGATCAAGAGATAGGGTGACAGCCCTATTAGCCCCCCTCCTGGATACGCCATTGATCACGCACTTCCTTATTCCAAACAAGAAGAAACTTCGATAACTGTCCTGAATGTGCTAATTGAGAGGTTAATAAACCGTTTGGTTTTTTCCGCGCGTTGATTTTATGAAATTAAACTTCTCGGGTGGATGACAACATTTTTTTATTATTTTATTATGTTTTTCTAAGGTGTTTAACCTTAGAAACCCTCACAATAAATACCCAAGGTTTTACAATACGCCGTGAAAATAATTATTAATGAAATACACTGCCCCAAACCTAAGCTTATTGTCGGCGAAATATAATTCTAGTAAAGAAAAAAGTGACAAGTTTTAAAAACGTGATCTCGTTAACAACTTACAATTAATTCCCTCATTTAAATATTTATAGAACCGGATTTTTTCATTATTGTAACAGGTCAACAATTTGTAATAACTTATGCGACTATTTCTACATACTTGAAATTAAAATTTTTTGAAACTTGTTAGGGTGTTGTTACACAAACAATCATAAATTACGTACTTTGTGTGTATTTTAAGTTTATTGCGTTTAATAGCAGTAAATTTATAACTTAATGTAACTAACTACATAGTTGGGAACAGGGAAAGATTTCTAAGAACTTTCCTGCAAATTTTTATTATTGTCTTTATTTCTAGTCAAGAAACGGCAACATTAATTATAAACGGTGCTTATTAACAAATAAATGTCCTCCACTTGTGTAAATAACGATAAATAATTTAAATAACGGCTGAAATAACGCAAGTAGAAAATTTTATATTTTCTAGTAAATTTTTATTTAGACAACAGATATTTGTTTCAAAATTCCAAACCATTGCAAACATAAAAATAGAACATCAAATTTAATTTTTAGAAACCGTTTTACCGTTTTTTTTTTTTGCAACATTATTTTTCTAAAGAAACGATAAATTGAGAACTTTTTCGTAAAAATGTCACTCGTGTTATGTAACTAATTTAATTGTTTTTCCTGAAAAGAAACCCGAGAAAATCGCCGTCAATTGTTCCTATTTAAGTCATCTGTCATTGTCAGAGCCTCCTCTTACTGAATGAAACCAAATAACCTTGAGGTGCAATCAAAGACCTGACTTTTGTTACAAAGCACGCAACTCAAGTATCCTGTTTATTTACAAATAAATAATTCTTTTAGCAATTTGTAACAATATGTAGTACTACAGTAATTAAATCATTTATCACAAAATAGAGCCGACCATTTTCTACTATCAGAGCACACTTTGATCCCGACATTTCATCACAATGCATTTTGTGCTTTGGGGGCGCTTTGCGGCCGCCCCCGTGCGACACTTGGCCCTCATCCAAGCGACCTGTGACGGTAAGCGTTCCGACGCCAACGACACACAATCAAAAGTGTTTTCCAGCAGTGAGCCTGGCAACAGTACAGCTTTGTAAGTAAGTTGGGAGCTCGTACTCATGCTCAATCAAGGTCGCATATTTGCGAAGAACGGCGCTCGGACACTTGCCCGCGAGCCAACCCAACTAGACACTAAATAGATACATTCACTCGTTCTCATTGCATAAATCTTAATTGCAAGATGGGGAATGTTGTTGTCGGTGCGCCATGCGCATCAAAACAATGCGGAGGTCGATGTAACAGCTACAGTACGCCCGGCAGCCCCCTTTTCGACCCACCCCAGACAAGTAACTGACCCCAATTAGACAAACTTCGCCATTTTTTAAGGGTTTTAGCAGGGAGAAAAAACTTTTGTGTAAGACGCCATTCGTAGGTGCATCGCGAACAAGCAGTGGAAATAAAAGATTTGCTAAATTACTTAAGATTGTGTACTCACCTATCCGTAAAAGTCTTTTAATTAAAAAATTCGCACAAATATCACTCGAAATCACACAGATTCAGCTTGAAATTCTCGTCAAACATCTAAATGACCGTCGAAGCATGACGCCATTTTTAAGTCTATTTCTGTTTAGTGGGGGTTGGTGCGCATGCGTCGGGTCGGCGACCACTTCCGGGGATTGGTTTAAAATTTAGCGCCACTTTAAGCATTATTTAAAACTAAATTACTGCTGTAATAACAAAAAACGCATTTCTTTTTATCCTCTTGTTATCATTAAAAAATGTTAAACAATTGACACAAAGTTTTCATTTTTTTTTAAATTTGAGTACGCCGTGATGTTTAAATTAAATTTCACGTAAACATAAGAAGTTGACTGTTTTAATCATTTATTATTATTTTCTTTTGTGCCACATGGTGTTAAAATACTCTTTTTATTACACAAATGTGAATTTTGGAAAGTTTTCAAGGTAGGTCATTTGTTCCGATCAAAAATCCCACCCGTCAAATTTAAACAAAAGTTTGGCTCTTTTGACCATAATTTAATAGTGTAATAATTTGATTATCCAAACAACAATTAAACCATTTAATTACAAAGAAAAAAAATCTCCTTTTTTTGGTCAGATAAAACCGCTGTTTTGCGACTTTCGCCTTTATGCAGGTGGCACTACGGAATGTAAATTGGCGGCATTTTCTTCCGTATCAGAGTATTATATACAGGGATATTTTTTTATTAGTATACATAGCCCTATGTATACTTTTAAAAAAACCGGGTCAATTTCATAGGGTAGGCGACCAACATTTCAAACTTTTAGAGGGTACTAGATATTAAAATATTCAAAACTAAAATTTTGTGTCAAGTGTGAGTCTCGCAACTTAAAGCGTAGCTTTAAAAAGTTAATACCATTTATGATACCCATGTACACCGAAGTGCATCGGGGGGTATATAGCCCCTACGATCGCCAGACTTGGCACCTAACGATTTTTTTCTTTGGGGGTATTTAAAAATAAAAATTTATACTAATGTTCCAATGCAAAATTTAGAAGAGCTGAAAAAACGTATTCGTACAGAATGTAATAATATAGATCCTGAATTTAAAATCGCTTAAGTTATTGTTAGGAACTCCAAGGAAAGCATTTTGAGCACTTGCTTTAATTATTAAATATTTTTTATGTTTTGATGGGTTCTAATATTTACTTACTTTGTTGTTTTTAAAAGTTTGTCTTTTATTTATCGATATTAAAGCCTTTGCAATATTGGTTGTCTATGCCTAGACTAAGGGCTAATCGTAATTGCCATAGTAGTAGTAGTGAAGTTGACCCGGTTTTTTTTAAATATACATAGGGCTATGTATACTAATAAAAAAATTCCCCTGTATATGGGTTAAGTAGACTAGCTGTTCCTTGGGGAATTTTTCCAAATAACTAGTTTCGTGAAGCTTGAGGGGGAACCAATAAGGTTTGTGGAGGGTTGCTGTGTTGTTTTCCAGGGTTTTGCGAAGGACGCTATCAGTGTTCAGATTGCAGTAGTGTAAATCAAAAGAATCTGAAACTGAAATTAAAGTTCTTGTTGCAATTTTTTACAGTGTTACCATCATGAGCTCTATTTTTTATTTTTATTTTCAGTGATTGTATTATGTAAGCTGTAAACGGAGGTATAATTAATTTATATACAAATTCATTATTTTTCTTGGGTGTGATTTTTTAAGTTATGTAAATTCAATGAAATTAAAATTAAATTTGGGAGTTTGATTTGAATAACTTATACATCTAGTTACTACCTAGGATTTAGATATTTGTTACTAAATTGCCATAAATTTAATTTAGAGAAATTAAATTAAATTAGTTAAATTTGATTTAAAACTCTAATTTGATTAGGTTGGAGGCATATGTGGTTTCTGGTGACAAACAGAAGATATTCTAAAAAAAAGATTTTCTACTGCATTCCTTTTTTTTTCAACATTTCTTATTTTGCAGATCTCACAAATTTTGCAAAGTAGACCCCACAAATCCTATATCGGCAAAAAGCTCATAAAAAATGTCATACAAAGATGCAATATAATATGGGGTGTTGTATTAGAAAAAGTGTAATTTGTCATTTTCAGAAAATTGTAGTAGGCGATGAAACATCGACACCGTGTTTGCCTGCAGTTGGCAGCCTCTAGCCCGCCACCTCTAGTGTGAGGGTTGTGTCTATGTTGGTAGCTGAACTGAACCCCAAAGCCAGTATCAG
Source organism: Tribolium madens (assembly GCF_015345945.1). NCBI lineage: Eukaryota > Metazoa > Arthropoda > Insecta > Coleoptera > Tenebrionidae > Tribolium > Tribolium madens. Next base: position 4,017,698 of record NW_025400984.1, on the reverse strand, counting down.
GAATTTGAGGATCGCCATTTTTAAGGGTTTGTACATGTTCAAGGAGTTGCACAAAAGAAGTGGACAAAGTTTGAATTTGTTATAAATATATTTGAAATTGTTTAACAAAAGTAGAGGAGCATTAACTTCATTAATACATAAATAATACAAATCTTTAAAAACAAATTTACATACTTAAAATATTACAAAATCTTTACAAACAAACTTAAAATACTAAAACTTCGTTAATAGATAAAGTAATACACAAATTTTTACAAACAAGTAACACAATAAAATTTGGATGTATTCTTCGGCCTCGGAGTTCTGGGTAGGACTCCGGGAACAACCTCCGGGTTGGTGACTTTTACTCCAAAGGTGGTAAATGTGGTGCTTCGCCAGCCTTCTTTCTCGGAAATTTCCTTCCATAAACCCTCAAAATTTAACAAAATCGCTACAACTCCGCAAAAACTTACCTCAAAATCTCGATGCGGGTACTAAACTCTGTCATCGAAGTGGCCGGGGCTTTGCGTTTGGAGCCATCACGAGGGGTCAATAACTTAGGAGTCATCATGGGTTTGCCCAAAGTGGATGATTGCTCCTTTTGCTGTTTCTTAGGACTTAATTTTTGCTTAAACTCCTAAAATTCAATCAAACAAAATCGAAATTGCGTTTTTACAAACCTTTCTCTTATCCTCGTATAGATGTTAGATATAGTCCGGTATAGTTTGTCCAAAGGTGTGAAACTCCTGTCCAGTGCGCGAAATTTCCGAGTAAGAAGGCTGGCGAAGCACATCTGCCACCTTTGGAGTAAAAGTCACTAACCCGGAGAGAATTTCGCCATCTCGACATCCGTAATCATCACTTGAATGTTAGTCAAGTTTAAAATGCCCTTTTCGAACTCCAGCTTGGGGCAAATAACCAACTCGGTGACGATCTCCACAATTTTCGATTTCAATTGGAAGAAAATTTCTTCGCGCGAGAGGGATTCAAACTCCAAGCCCTCGACGTATGGCCGGAAGCCGTCCAGTTGGCTTGGTAGGGGCAGCGGAGACTCCTCGATGGGTCTGGGTGCCCGCCCCAGACTGACACACAACTTGACCTCTTTCTGGCTCAATTCCGACAGCTCACGGTGCCTAATTAGGGCCAAAGCTTCGTACTCCTCCACTTTTTGGCTTATGTGGCGGTGGAGCTGGCACAGAGGGATCCCCTCGTTGTTAATTGGAGGTGCAAATCGTGGCACAAATCCTCGAGTTTTTGCAATGACTTCATGATTTGGTCTAAGCATGATTCATGGATTGTATCCCTGTCGGCAATTAAGTCCTCATAAAAGTTCTTAATCTAGTGGAGAAAAATGTTCACGTGTTCCTCCAGCTCCAAATCGGCTACGCCGATTTTGCACACGATATCGCACCAGTTCGACACCGCCTTTTTTGAGCAGCTTATCGAGTCTGCCAGGAGTTTTTCGGTCCATGGCTTGCCCTTGAAACTACAATCGAAACGGTTTTTACTTTTTATGGTAATTGCATTGGACTTACCGTTCTTCATCAAACTCGTTCATTTGAGATAATTGACGCTTTACGTCACACATTATGACTTGATTCAAGTAAATCAAATAATAAAATGTTAAAACTTTAAAAACTACACCACAAGAGTTAAACACAAGATACAGGTAAGAACACTAACAGGAGTATGAACAGAGGTACAGATTAGTTGCTTGCTAGCTAATGCGCATGCGTCGTGCCGGCGACCACTTCCGGGGATTGGTTTAAAATTTAGCGCCACTTTAAGCATTATTTAAAACTAAATTACTGCTGTAATAACAAAAAACGCATTTGTTTTATCCTCTTGTTATTATTAAAAAATGTTAAACAATTGACAGAAAATTTTCATATTATTTTTAAATTTGACTACGCCGTGATGTTTAAATTAAATTTCATGTAAAAATAAGAAGTTGACTGTTTTAATCATTTATTATTATTTTCTTTTGTGCCACATGGTGTTAAAATACCCTTTTTATTACACAAATGAGAATTTTGGAAAGTTTTCAAGGTAGGTCATTTGTTCCGTTCAAAAATCCCACCCGTCAAATTTAAACAAAAGTTCGGCTCTTTTGACCATAATTTAATAGTGTCATAATTTGATTATCCAAACAACAATTAAACCATCGTGGAAAAAGCACTAAAAACCATTTAATTACAAACAAAAAAATCTCCTTTTTTTGGTCAGATAAAACCGCTGTTTTGCGACTTTCGCCTTTATGCAGGTGGCACTACGGAATGTAAATTGGCGCCATTTTCTTCCGTATCCGAGTGTGCAAACTTGTTCAATTCGAAATTAACTTACAATGATGGACTTTTTGAACTCTTTCAAGTCCTTAGTGAAGGTAGAACAGATCCGTACTGATAATAATGTGTTCCGTTTGCATTATAAACTGACGGTGATTATGTTGATCGTATTTTCCATACTTTTGACCAGCAAGCAGTACTTCGGGGACCCCATCAAATGCAAAGTGGAAGAGGACAAGGAGATTATCGAGACATTTTGCTGGATCCACGGGACGTACATCCGCCGGGACACCTTATCAGGTGATTAATGCGCACAAGGGGGCCCTTTTTTCATTTTTTTTGTAGGGAAAAGTGGCTACATTCCGGGTCTAGGGCCCGATCATCGCGACGTCCGTCCCTGGATGAGGGACCCCGACGGTAAGATAATCTGGCAGAAGTACTACCAATGGGTCTGCATCGTCTTCTGCTTCCAAGCGCTTTTATTCTACTTGCCGAGATATTTGTGGAAAACGTGGGAAGGGGGCCGCTTGAGACTCCTCGTAAGTGACTTGAATACCCCCCTAGTGAACGCCTCCTGGAACCCCACCACCAAAACCCAAATGATCCAGTACATAATCAACGGGAAATATTTTCACACCCTGTATGCGATCAGATACGTCGTGTGCGAAATCCTCAATTTGGTCAATGTGGTAAGTTATAGCCCCCGTGATTGTGTTCTATTAACGCGAGCTTTACCAGATTTTGCAGATTTTCCTAATAGACACGTTCCTAGGGGGGCAATTCGCCCTCTACGGTTTTAAAGTCTTCGCAAATGGGGATATCAACGCAATGAATGAAGTTTTTCCGAAATTGACGAAGTGTCAGTGGAGGTTTTCCGGCCCCTCGGGTACGGAAGTCAACCGGGACGCTCTCTGTATCCTACCTTTGAATATTTTAAATGAAAAATTGTTTATTGTATTGTGGTTTTGGTTGTTTTTTCTTTCCGGTGTTACTTTCTTGTCGTTGATTTACCGTTTTGTCGTCGTTTGTGTGCCGAAACTGCGCGTTTATCTTCTAATGGCGCAAGCGAGATTTATCGGAAGTAAACAAGCTACTTGCATTATAAAAAAATTTAGCTATGGTGACTTTTTCGTTTTGTATCATGTTGGAAAAAATGTTAACCCGATTGTTTTCCGGGAACTAGTTTTAGGTATTTATGAAACGCTCAAAGAAAAAAATCCCTATGTTTACCCCGGAAATGAAGTCAATACGATTTAAAGTGTTCCTTGAAAACTTATAACTTAAGTTACCAATTTCTCGTTAATTTTCTAAGTTAAATTAGTTTGTTTGATGTAACTTTAAATCATAAATTTTGGACTTGGGACCCAAATTCAAAAATTCTCTGAAGTTATCGTTACATCACCAGTGTGTTCATGAAAAATGTTTTTTTTTTATTTAAACAAAATGTACTTTCATAAGTTTTTTCTATTTTTGTTAATAAAATAGTTACAGTTAACTTTTTTTGCCTTTCAGTAATCTGTAAGCTTCAATCACTTCCTGCTGCTGTTTATCAAGTTGTCTCCTTAGTGCATTCGGCAGATCTTTTCTTTTTCCAGTTTTATCAACAGTTTTATTCAGGACTGACTTCAATAGTAAGTCTTTTGTACCGGGCTGAAAGTTTTGTTTCATTTTCACTAACATAAAATATTCCCAGACTTACCCTCGGGGCTTCGCCCCCTTTTTTCACCTTCCTGGGCGCAGTAAGTGTCGGGGGTTCATGCACCTGTTCCCCAAACTTAACTTTATCTTGAAACCTATCAAACTCATCAACTTTGTGACCCATTTTCTTTTTCTTCTTCTCAATCAGCTTCAATCTTCTCTTTTGCGACTTTGTTAACTTTGGCCCTTCGTCTTTCTTCTTTTTTCCGCGTTTTGCTTCTTTTATCATCACTAGAATGGGATCTTTCGGCCGTTTTTTAACCCCTTGTATCTCCCCCTCCGCATTTTTTTCAATTTCCACCCCAAATTTTTGCTCAAAGGCTGCCTCGTGTTTAACAATTGCACAATGTTGGTGAACCCGATACAAAAACTCTCTATTTGACTCATCCGGCCTCTGTTCGAAAAGTCCCTTGGGGCGCGGTTTCTTCTTCTTTTTGCGCATAAAATCGCCACTTTTTACCTTAGCCTGAAGTTCAGCGATGCGTTGAAGACTCTTAGGCACGTATTGCTCATCCGGGTTGCTCGGGGGCGCGTTTATTTTATCTTTAAGACTGAAACGTGGAAAAGTGAGGTTAGGTAATGCCGTTTCATAGAGTACCTTTTTTCACGCTCCGCGCGTTGTTTCTCAGGGTCGCGAACCCCTCGGTGTTTACGACCTGGAATTTTGCGCCCCATTTTATTACACTATTGTTCAAAATAGAAAAATAATAATATAAAAAAGTGAGGTTATATTTATAGCAATCAGTGGTGCCAATCGTCATGTGTCAAACGTCAAACCGGAATATCGTGTGCTAGAAAATGGGAATCTTGGAAAAAATCTCGGAAATCGAGAAGGAAATCTCTCGAACACAAAAGAATAAAGGTATCAGTACCATTTTGCATTTTTTTCTGGCTATATTCAGGTTTTTTTTAGCCACCGAGTACCATTTGGGGCTGCTGAAAGCTAAACTTGCTAAATACCGTTCCCAGCTCCTCGAACCCTCGAAAAAATCGGAAAAAGGTGAAGGCTTCGACGTTTTAAAAAGCGGGGATGCACGTGTGGCCTTAATCGGCTTCCCGTCAGTGGGAAAAGTAAGTCGAACCCACTCATAACCTCGCCTTGATTATTTTTTCTAGTCCACTTTGTTGTCAACTTTGACTAAAACGGAAAGCGAGGCCGCGTCGTACGAATTCACGACTTTGACATGCATTCCCGGCGTAATTGATTACAATGGTGCCAACATCCAATTGCTCGATTTACCTGGGATTATCGAGGGGGCTGCTCAGGGCAAAGGCAGGGGGCGGCAGGTGATAGCGGTCGCGCGGACGGCCGATTTGGTCCTCATGATGCTAGACGCAACGAAAAAAGACGTCCACAGACATTTACTAGAGAAAGAATTGGAAAGTGTGGGGATTAGGTTGAATAAAATGAAGCCTAATATTTATTTCAAGGCAAGTTTTCGGTTTGGTTTTACTATCATTGTAACTTTTGTTAGTAGGTGAAAAAAGGGGGCGGCATTTCGTTCAATTCCACTTGCCCCTTGACGAAAATTGACGAAAAACTCGTCCAAATGATCCTTCACGAATACAAAATTTTCAACGCTGAAGTCCTCTTCAGAGAGGACTGCACTGCCGATGAACTAATCGATGTAATTTGCGCAAATCGCGTCTACCTTCCATGCCTTTACGTCTACAATAAAATCGATCAGATTTCAATTGAAGAAGTTGACAGGATAGCCCGACAGCCAAACAGTGTTGTTGTCAGGTATAATCCCCCCAAATGTTGGTGAAAACCACTAAAGTCACTCTTCCAGTTGCAACATGAAGCTCAACCTCGATTACCTTCTCCAAGTCCTCTGGGAATACTTAAATTTGATTCGTGTTTATACGAAAAAACCGGGACAACCCCCCGATTTCAGCGACGGCTTGATCCTCAGAAAGGGGGTCACAGTGGAGCACGTATGTCACGCAATCCATCGAACTCTTGCTCAGCAATTCAAGTATGCCTTAGTTTGGGGCACCAGCACCAAATATTCACCGCAAAGGGTCGGGGCTTCCCATATTATGCATGACGAGGACGTCATCCAAATAGTTAAGAAGTAATTTGTTGTCACCATATTATTAAATAATTTTTTTACATTTTCGCCAATTATTAATTAAGTCACAAAAACGCTGTTAAATTTTTTGAGCTATATTTACTTTCAAAGTACATATTTGTATAGATACTGAACAACCTACTCATGGATGGCTCCAATCAACCGAAATGAGGCCTAAATTTTAGCCCTTCCTCCAAATTCCTCACATATAAAAAATTAAAGCATTTCTAAAGTTCAGTCAACTTTAAAATAAATAAAAACGGCTATACATCAAATATTGAAGAGTACACTCTCAAAACCTTAATAATTAGCATAAGATATGTTACATAAACTCGTTATTAATCAGGAAACATTCAATTTTTGAATCTAAAATACACATTTTTTTCGATTTGTTTCTAAGTGCTTCTACTCTGTGGAATGTTGACACGAAAAATCGATTTATTGAGAATTGAAAGAAGTGCACACTTCGTAATAACTACTACATCAATAATCATTTATTTACTATTACCCTCCTCCTCCTTCTTCTCTCCCTCTCGGACCTCGTTGCTGGCCTCCGCGACAACTTCCTGGGGCTGTGCCTCCTCAACCGTGTACCTCCCCGGACTATGCACTTCATTGACCAAAACGGCCGGATATGGGGGCGGCTGATCCTCCATGATGTCCTGATAGGACGGAGGCGGCGTCATTTTCATCGCCCCACCGAACGCCGCCTCCTGTTCTCGTAATAAAGTGGAATAGTCCGGTTCTGGTAACCGATCTGAACCCTCAGTTGGGAGGATGTAATGGATGGTGTTGTTGCGGGACTGTTGTCGCAGAGTCAGGTATTTGTAGCAACGCCAGACTATGCCAATGCAGTAGGCTTTCCACAGCATGGAGATTAGGAAGGCGGCGAGGACGAGGAGGGAGAGGTATTGGGGACTGAGTTTGAGGAGCTCGTTTCGGAAGGGGAGGTTGTGCCAATGCTCGGCGACAAGGCGGTGGACCGAGCGCAAATAACAGAAGTAGCCGGTGGCTGTGAGACTGAACAAAATTGCCACATAAAAAATTCGGGCTTAAAAAAATGTCGCGTTGTTACTTACGTCGTAATTGCAAAATCGAATAATTGCAAACAGAAGAAAGGAAGTAAATGGGTGGCTTTCCCCCGTATCGTCCCATATACCATCAATAAAGTTATAGAAAGGGTGCACACGGTCATCAAAGCGCCCATATCGATGTCCGCTAAAAATTGTTTATTATTGTTTGTGTTTTTTTTGTTTTTGTTTTATATTTACATGAGTAGATAGTGCGCCCATCTTGCGTTGTGGGGAGATAATAGGGGTTGTCCTCATCCTTGACCTTTTTGCTCAAAGGAGTTGGCAAAAAATTGCTCTGTTCAAATTCTGCATTATGTTGCATAATCACATTATGGTTGCGCATTAGCAGTGCCAAAACGGCAAGTGCCAATATGTGCAATATCTGAAATCCACAAATGAGTCTTTTTGTTGTTTTTCACAAATTTTGGACTTACTAAATGCCAGATTCCGAGCAAAATTGTTGCCGTACGGACATGCAAACAAAAACAACACCTCCATTCGTTATTGCGAGCTGACCCCAATTTGAAACGTTTGGGAAACATTGTTGAATTCTGCAAGGGTATATACATTGTTACTGTTTTCAACCAGAGTTGAACGTGAAATGGAGAAAAATTGCAACTGGTTACGACTGYTGACTCACTTATCAAAAATTAGTGATAAGAAAGGGGGAACTTGAGGTAGGTATAATTGAATGCGTCATACAAAGATCGGGGGACGATAATTACCTTGTGATGCTCAACCAAACAAAATTTATCTCCAATTAACAATAAAAAGGCTATTGATAATTTTAATCACCCATTTAACTAAACACCTTCACAATAAATGTCAAATTTTAAATGTCAATCGTTACCAACTTAAGCCTAAAATCCCCTAGAAAAACAAACAACTTCCGTATTGGCGTCAACTTTTTATTTCTTAACATAAAATAAATAAATAAATTAAGTCAATTAAGGAACAGAAATAACCCCCAGTCCCACTCCCCCTTCATGTGCGACCATGGGAGCCGCATACGTCCACTGATCCGTCTTGGGGTCATAAACCTCCACTGAGACCAAATTTGAAATTCCGTCATAGCCTCCAACAGCCCACAATTTGCCCATATTTGCCGTTAGGGCTACACGACTCCTTTGCGCATTCATGGGGGCCACATATGTCCACCTGTAACATTAATGTAGTCTCCTTAACCCCCCTAAAACTGTACATACTTGTTAGTGTAGGGATTATACATTTCCACTGTTTGCAAAAAGGTGCTCCCGTCGTAGCCCCCACACGCGTACAATTTCCCACCCAACATTGCTACTCCCAAACGACAACGTTTGGTTAACATGGGGGCTGCTTCAGTCCAAGTGTTAGAATTGGGATCGTAGCGTTCCACTGAATCAAAAATGGAAAGTCCATCGTGGCCCCCTAGAGCGTAAATATAGCCCTGGCAAGCAATCACAGCCCCTGCACTGCGAGATTTGTTCATGGGTGCTAGAGAACACCATGTATTGGTGAAAGGGTGATAGCGTTCGACGGAGTTGAGAGACGTGACACCGTCGTAGCCCCCACAAACGTAAATAATATCGCCTAAGGCTGTAGCCCCCAATGCACTAAAATTTAAGTTGGCAACACAAAAATCACTAGCTAGGCATTTTTACCTTCTTTTACACTGCATGGGGCTTATAGCGGACCATTCTTTCTTAATAGCGTCATAGACTTCAACGCTAGCCAACCTGTCTTTTCCATTATAGCCCCCAAAAGCGTATAATTGGCTTCTTAGTACTGCTACTCCTAACCTAGACCTCAACATAGACATAGGTGGCGCCATATGCCATGTGTTTGTTTTTGGGTCATAAAACTCCACAGTGCTTAACGAGTCGCCTTAAAACTTCCGTAAATATAAAATTGACAATGTTTAAAACACTCACCGTGCTTATTTAACCCCCCCACAACATAAATAAAACCTTTGACCTCGCAAGCCCTCGGCTCGGTCTTAAAACTTTGCATCAACGCACGTCTTTCAGGTATTAAATGGTAAGTCCGGGCCTCATCTAACAAATCTCTGAAAAAATGGAAATTTGTAAGTTTTAAGTAAAAAGAACCCTGTATTACCGGCATTGCAAAGAGTACCGAATGGCTTCCTCAGTCCCAACTCTGTCGGTAATATAGAGCGGGGACAGCAAAGGGAGTCTCACAAGAGCCAAAAGTTCAGGTAAAAACTCCTTCCTACACTCCTTATACTTGATCCATCTCATACAAGCCTCAAAAACCTGCTCCTCGCTTTCAACCCTCAATTCGTTTTTATTTAACAAAGTTTTAACCTCCGCGAGAGTCAAATTTAGATACTCCTCATGCAGCGACACCTCGTGGAAGTACGTTTCAATGTATTTTTCAGCCGATTCCGCCAAACTTGGGCACCCAAGACTGTCAGCAAAGTCTCGGACCCCAATCGCATTCTGGGGGTGCAAGCCTTGGAGTAGATAATTAGCACAAGCATCCCTGACTTTGCTCAATTGCAAGAAAGATGCTCCAATCATGATACTTTGCACGTTGTTTTTATCCAAAATGACCCGGCCTGAGTATGCGAAATTGATCAGTGCTTCAAGCGCCCTTTAAAACATTTTTTACACTAAATTTTAAACAAAGCAGTGTTACCAACATTGCGTCAATACATTTCATTTCAATCTCCCTATTCCGAGACTCAAGCATGTCGTTCATAAACATGGCGTGGAAATAGGGAATGGTGGCAGCAAGGACGATTTTATGAGCACTGAAATCTTGGCCATCAATCTGGAAAAGTAATTCCAAACTTGGGTCTTTTTCGTAAAGGTTGGTACCTTCAAAACAACGTCGCAAAGCCGCCCCTGACGCCGGATTTCTTCCATACAGGGAAAAGCAAGAGGGAAAAGATCATTTTGCTGGAAAACCATACTTTCATTGTTCATTTCATAAACGTTGCGGGGGCTTTTAGGCTCGTAACACGAGCTCATAGGGCGAAGACTACTCATTTTTGCTAAATCTAATAAAATCATCACAATTTAAAATGGGCTTTTAAGCACAATTGACAGGAAACTTACCCTTGACACTACTCGGGCATAATCACTTTTGTTAATTATAACTGACTTAAATCTCACTTTATTCGAGAAATTCTAAAATTCAGAGAACTATTATTGTTTGACATTTGACAAGTGGTTGACATTTGACATTTATGATGGATGGAGTAGATAAATGGTGTGGACATTAGAACTACCGGAGGTAACTTTGAAATTTTACAAATATTTTGTAATTTAAAAACAAAAAAATTGAATAAAGTATACAATTTGCTAAATATTTAAAAACAAATAGAGTTTTTATTAAAAAATATGTCTTATTTTTACACTTTTTTACTATTTAATTTAGAAAAAAATGTGCTTATAATATTAAGAACTAAATATCTGAGATATTAAAGGATGTAATATTTTTTTCTATTCACTGGTAACTCATTTTGGATTTTCAAAAAAACCTTAATTTTTAAAAATAATTAAAATTTTTGCGCCCAATCCGCTGATAACTTGATTAAATCGTCCATTTTAAACATTTTTCGCATCAAGTACCGACGTGCTGGAACACAATTCCTTTCTAGAATGCTTTGTGCTAGAAAAGGATGTAGTAGAGGACGTAAGTCTGAGCTATTGCCGGAACAAGTAATTGTGAACTACACGCGGGCAAAAATGGTACGGTTTCTCGATGTGTCTTGAAGGAATTTTAATGGCAATTTCCCTCAGAAAATGCTAATTGGAGTTTATTGATTTTCCCAAAAATAGGTAAGTCGAATTTGCTCTTTTCTGCCCCAATTTTCCCTTCAAAGTTGAAACATAGACAATTTAAAGATTCGTGCACGTTAATTCCAGCACCATTTTGGATCGAATTTAAATAACTTTAATTCCCAAACCGGAATTGATCGGTTTTTTGACCCAAATCCCGGTATTTTTGCCGGTTTTAAAATTTTTGTGAGGTTATGTTGTAATTTTTGTGATATTTTCATGCAGCCCCCTGCGATGGGAGATTGCCATTTGAATTATCCCCCCAGTGAGGAGAAGTTTTGCAAGTATTCATATTCAAGTTGGTGCCCCACTTGCGAGAGAAACTCCCCGAGACGGCGCTCCCGCAGCGAAACCATCAGCGAATGTCGGCGAAAGTGCAAGGAAATGAAGAGTTTATCCCCTAAGAAGTACGTCCGGAGTCGAGAGTACGAAAACATGGATTTGGAATTGAATTACAATTTTTATGAGCCCCCTAGAGAAAATTACAAAACCCGATCAAGTCAGCTCTGTGAATTACCAACCTCCTATATATCAAACAATTGCCAAACGTCAAAATTACTACCAACCGAATTCGTCGACAAAAACGCCAAAAGTTATGAACCCTCCCTCAAAATGAAACAAGAAGACTTTTACGACGTCTTCAAGTACGAAAAACCGAAACACCTCAACGCCTTCGCCAAAAAGCCCCATAAGGAGCTCCCGAGGAGCCCCTACACCGTCTACGACAATCATCTCAGTTTTGACACCAGCACCTATTTTGATAAAATCCGCGATGCCTCAAACTTGCACGAGCGCTACATCAAAGAAATCGAATCGGTGAGGGAACGCATTGCTCTGTGGAAAGCGGGCAAAAAACTCGAAGTTGAAGTCAAACCCCAAAAATGTCTTCCGGTGCACAACAATCAAAAGTTTCACGAAAGCAAACTGGAACAAAAGTATGTGAAGGAATTGGAGGCGGTGAAGCAGAGACTTGCACTCAAAAGTGTCAATAAATCGGACGTTGACGATATTATTACCATAAGTCAGAGCGAAATTGGCCCCAGACCCAGGAAAATCGCCATCAAAACGAAAAAAGTCAACTTGAGCAAAATAAAGAAGGTGCGTCTGCCCTCCAGCAAGATCGCCGGCAACGCGCCCATCTCCGAATTCACAGAAAGGTAGAAAATAATCACGAAACGGAAAAAGATAATGGCGTAATATTTTTGAATAAAAAAGTAATAGTATATTACAAGCGAGGTGGGAAATACATATGTATATTATCACCGAGGCTTATACGGTGATTTTTGTAGGGCCCACATTAGAAACTTTTTAACTTTCAATGCCTTTGAAATTTTGTATGCAACCAAAATTGACATTTTGAATTCAATTAAATTATGTACAATTTCCAAAATGGCTGAACTTCGAAAACTATGAGAAATTGGCTCCAACTTTGAAATTTTGAATGGCAACTCCCTTTTTTGCACTTTTGAATTTGCTTTTTCAAACCGAGTAAAACGTACTCAAGTTGTTCGTACTTCTCTATCAGTTTTTGTCATAATATATCATTTTTTTGTTTAAAATTATTATTTGCAGGGGTTCATTTAAAAAATCACAGCTCTTGAACCCTTTGTAATAAGTGAAACTTTTTTTTTGCATTTGATAACTAAAGGTTTGAAAAATCTTGTAAAGTAGTTCAAGATTGTCAACTATCAAATTTCATGGCTAATAGATTTTTTTTAATTCGGATCCATTTTTTTTCTCATAATTTGGAAGATTTGTTGTATTTTTACTGAAAATTATTGTTTAAAACAAACTTCAAATTTGAAAAAAATAATGAAAGTTGATAAAATCTAGTTGTGTGGTGTCAAATAAGACAATGCCATTATTGTAATGTCAAAAAGCAGCAAATGAAAGAAAATATTTCCAATGTTTTTTCAAATTTTTAATAAGAAATGACAATAATAAACTAGAAAAACATTTTTTTTTAAATGTTTTTTTTTAATAAATTAATTTATTTTATTATTATTTCTTTTATACAGGATGTGTCAGAACTCGCGCCCCAGAGAAAAATTTCAAGTAAGATAAGAAAAGGTCTTTAATAAATTCCATCTGTCAAAAAAATTTGACGTTTATTTTTTGATATTTGACATTTTTTCTGTCTATTTAATGATACTGATGATTTTATGTATGTTTTCTTGTAAAGGTATAAAAATTTTGGCAATAAAAGCCACAAATAACATTTAACAGAGTTACAATTTAGGATACAGCTTCCTTATTGTTTCCTCTTCTAATGGCCTGTAGTAAAAAATCTTGGAGAATTATTTTTCCAACAGAAATAAATAGTCAAAGTGCAAAATTTAAACTCATAACTTCGAAATTTTTCTAGATAAAATTTTTTTAACATTTTTTCTGGTATCTTGCCTTACATGGCATTTTTTTTCGAGGCACGAGTTCGGCGCACCCTGTATACTTTAACGTTAACGTCAATTTTTTCATTGACACTATGCAAATAGCTTTTAATAACTTTTTTTTTCAACATCATTTACATATTTGTTTATTTTATTTTATTCATTTTTAAAATCTTCTACAGCGCCCGGTGTTTTTTTTAAATCATCTTGTATAAGAGAATGATAATTTCTCAAATAATGTCAAATAAGTCAAAATATTCAGTTCATTCAGTTGCAATTTTAAAAATAAAAATAGGTAGGTATTTCATCGATTTTATTCCCAAGGAAATAAAGTACCAGATTATTAATCAAAAACGGGGGAATAAAGTGACATTTTATTCCAAGGAGGTTAGATCTGAGATATGTAATAGCATCTACGTCAATGCATCAACAGACAGAAAAACAGATATTTTATTATTTAAACGAAATGTGATTGTGTTCGATATCCTTCGCGGTGATGACATATTTACCAACTCATGTGTAATATACTATTGAATTTAAAAAAATCAAAGCCAACTATTTCATCTTTTGAATGAATTTTCATGTTAAAATTTTATTATTGTGTTGACAGTTAATTTTCCCGACATTCTTCTTTTTATCGGTGCCAACTGGTAAATTTTTGAGTGAAAATTCCTTCTCAGTTTTCATTTTGGCTCGCTTAAATCACATAAAAGCGTGGCTTTTCCGTGCCAGACTATTAGCCGAGTGATTTATGACTTCCACTTAATCCAAAATCTTTGTCTATATTACGTCTATTTTTAAAATAGATTAGTCATTTAGCGAATGCTTCGCATAGTTAAGCGTCGAGAAATTTCACAATGTCTCAATTTACAATAATTTAATTCGATGTCTTTCAGCGACTACAGCGGCTCTGACGAAAGCGAAGCCGAAGAAGTGTTAAATGCCGACGACGAATCGGAAAGTCCGAGTGAGGCCACGTGCAATGGCACTGAACCCGAAATTATCATACCACAAATTCCTGGTAAGAAAAACAATTTTTGTTTATTTGATTTTAAATTGAACATTTCAGAAGGTGGAGACGCCTCGGGTTGGCCTCTCCGTCCGAGTCTTTTCCCTCACATCCCGCCATACATTCGTTTCAGTACCCACGACGCCGACAGCCCCATTCAAGTCCCCGCCGGGCGTCGGCTATTCAAGTGGAAACTAAGCACGATAACGCCAGCTGTGGTTCGCAAAACACTAACGAATTCGGGCTTTGCGTTGGTCAGAAGTGAGTTCAGTCGAGGTGTGCCCCCTTTTCCCAGTCCTGACCCTAAATCCAAAATTACTCAATAAATTTAAGTTGGTAACATAAACGTCAAGCTTCATTGCCAACTTAATTTCAAAGTCACAGCTCACTTTAATTTGAAATCGTTTCAGAATCGAACCAATGGCTGGGCACGTGGGGCAAACACATGAAATCGCCGATGTTCAAGACGTTGAAAGAGACGCAAAAGTTGAATCATTTCCCTGGAACGTTTCAATTGGGGCGCAAAGACCGGCTGTGGCGTAATTTCCAAAGATTTATCAATAAATTCGGATACAAAGAGTATTAATTATCAAGTTGGTTTTTGCGTTTTTTTATTATTTCTTCTTCTTCTAGATTCGGGTTCATTCCTCAAACATATGTTCTACCTCACGAACTGAAAATACTCAAACAAAATTGGGAGTATAAAAATGGCGGTGGAGAAGCATGGATTGTGAAACCTGTATGTAGTAAAAAAAATCTCTTGTTTTTGATTCAATTTAATATTTTAGCCGGCGTCTGCCCGCGGAGCCGGCATTAAAGTGATAAACAAGTGGTCCCAACTGCCTAAAAAAATGTCACTGGTTGTACAAAAATACATCTCAAATCCGTACCTGATAAACGGGAGCAAGTTTGATCTCAGATTGTACGTCTTGGTCACGAGTTTCAATCCATTGCGCATTTACTTGTATCCAGATGGCTTGGCGAGGTTTGCAAGTGGTCAGTATAGTAAAATTTTCAACCCGAGTTTTCTACTTGTTTTTTTTTCCCACAGCCAAATACAGTTCCGATTCAAAAGACCTCAAAGACCGGTATGTGCATTTAACCAATTACAGTATAAATAAATTGTCGAGTCAGTACACGGCCAATGAGGACGCCAATGCCTGTCAAGGTCACAAYTGGTAAGTATTGACTAAACCAAGCCCTCTATTTTTCTCAACCAATGACGTGACAGGACTATAACGAAACTACTCGAGTACATGTCGAAGCAAGGTATCGACACTAAAGCCCTCTGGCGGAACCTCCAACAACTCGTGATTAAAACAATCATCACGGGTGAAGCCCCTATTCATCAATTGTGCGAAGAAAACATGCTCAGTCGGTATAATTGCTACGAGTTGTTTGGTGTGGATGTTCTACTTGATGAAAATCTCAAAGCTTGGCTTCTTGAAGTGAATATTTCGCCGAGTTTGCATTCGGCGAGTCCTCTCGATGCCCACGTCAAGGGCCCCCTTGTCCAAATGTTGTTCGATCTCGCTCAATTCCATCTTCCACCCAGACTGTCCCAAACCGTTCGTCAGAGTCCCCAGTGTTTCGAACCGAAACTGTACACGACTGCCCTCACGAAGAAAGAGCGCGAAAAACACACACTTTTCGAACAATACGAGTCTCGGCACGACTACCTCGACGATATTTTGACCGAATTGACTGGAGATGATGTCCGGAAGTTGACACAGGCCGAGGATGAGTTTACAGTCAAGGGGCGTTTCGAGAGAATTTTTCCGACGTCGCAAACGCACAAATACTTGAGTTTTATGGAAGTTAGGTATTATAATAGGCTGTTTGATGCGTGGGAGAGCAAGTTTGAGAAGAACAGACAAGAAGGGATTAATTTATTGAGGGCGTTATGCGCCGAAAAAGTGCACTTAAAAGTGGCCCCCCAGAGTACGTTAAATAAGGTAAGGTTGATTGGGTTTTTTTTTGGGTGTGGGCGTGTCTCTCGAGTTTTGTTTCAATTTATTTTTGTTTGGGTACTACCAAGGCGAGAAATTTCGTATTGGCAACACTGCAAAGCGTTTGCTCACAATGTCGCAGTAAGTCGGGACGTGGTGTTGTTTGTGTGTCCACACTAATGGCATATATGATTTTTTCTATCGTCTAGTTTCTAATTCCCACAGGATTAGTCATAGCAGATAGATTAAAATTACTAATAGGTAGGATATAGGAGTACTAATTTCGTGTTTAGGAATTTCTAGTTGGGGTTTTAGAAGAAAATTAGACGTTTATTTCGTTAAAGAGTAACATTTATTTCAACGATTATTATAAATGTCAAAATAGTTGCATGATTTTTGTTAGGTCCCCGAGATCGGGCCAAATTTTAACGTTTGAAATTCCACAGAATTTGCTGAATACGACCCATGGGTGTGCGAGTCTGCAACCGTCGAAGGAAGGTCTGAGTCGGCCGCTCGCAGAAATATTACAAGAGGTCAAAATCGAAAACCCTAGCTGTAATTAACTCATGTGTGAGTTGTTTTTTACGTTTTTTTTTTCTAATCTAAAGAAATGACAATTTCAGATGGAATTTTTGAAGTATGTTTCTTTTCTTGTCAATGAGGAAAAACACCAGCATTTACAACTGCCAAATTTGTACGTTATTTTTAATTCCCTGTTAAATTATTGTAGCGAGATTATTCCATTTACATTTGCATTTACAGCAAAGTGTTTTTTAATTGATTTTTTATTAGTGTATTTGAGTCTGATGAATAAATATTTCTTTAAATTAAGTGTCTTCGTCTGGATCCGGGACTGCGTTTCTCGGGATTTCAATCCTTTGGACTGTGACGTTGAGTTGCATCCTTATATCCAGCAAAAAACACAAAAATGCGATAAAGAGGGGCACCTTAAAACGCAAGGTGTAGCCCAGCTTGAGTAAAAACAGCAAAGGTTCAGCGAGTGGCATGAGGCCGGTCCTCGGTCGGGGGTCGGGGCGAGTACGGTCCTGTCTCCCAGTGACTCACTCAAATTTCACAAATTATGGAAAATTCCAATGTGGTACCACAACAGTCACATATTCTTGAAGCAAAACACACAATTTTGGCACAAAATTCGTGAAATTATTTAAAAACTGCTGTTGACATTTCTTTGCGACATGTAGTGTTGCCAACAGAATCTAGGGATTTTTGCTCCACGTGTAACCGTTTTTCCAGAAGTGAGGTTAGATTTTTTAACAGGTTTTAACAACATGGATGTTGTTAAAAGTGTTTTAGAAAAATCGGCCAAAGAGGCCGAAAAATACAAATCAGTGGAAGTTAATAAGTTGGTTAGTATCGATTTAGGTGCCCTTCTCGTCGAAGATTTGAATCCGCTTGATTCTAGGGCTTTGAGGTGAGTTTCTGGGTTAGGTGGCCACGCTTATGTAAACCAATTTTCGCATTTCAGAAGCTCCACCAACGATTTTTTGTTAAATTTAACCCGTGATAACACTCAATTACTCTTTAATCAAATTTGGGAGTTGCCCACGGAGCGAATAGACGAAGCCATTGTTGCGAAATTCCCCAAACAAAAGTTTAGTTTACCACGTTCCAAGCCGGTTCCGAAGCCCCGATCCCTGACAAAATGGGAGCAGTTTGCGAAAGCCAAGGGCATAGTCAAGAAGAAGAAGAGTAAGTTYTCCTGGGACGAGCAATTGCAAAAATGGATCCCCCTTTACGGCTTCAAACGGAGCGCCGCCCTCAGGGAGAAAAACTGGCTCATCGAAGTGCCCCAAAACGCCAACCCTATGGAAGACCAATTCGCCAAGAAAACCGAAGCCAAGAGCGAAAAAGTGGCCAAAAACGAGCTGCAGAGACTGCGCAATATTGCTAAAGCGAAAAATGTTAAAATACCCAGATTTGGGCTAACAAACCCTGACGTATCATCATCAAAAGACGTAATTAATCTTTTTCAATCATTGAAACGTTATTAATTGTGTGAATTTTAGTTGCAAGCGGCGGTAACTGTTGCTAAATCATCGACCGCAAGTCTGGGGAAATTCCAAGAGAAACTTCCGAAGGAGAAGGAGGCACGAGGCGTCGCTGCGATCACTCCTGGAGCAACAAGGAAACGGAAATTACCCCCCATTTCCGGCCCCAGTGAAAAAACCCAAAATTTGAACATTGTCGACGAGGTTTTGAACAAAAGGCCTAAAATTAACATCGAGAAGGCCGTAGCAAGGCAAATAAACGAGGAACAAGCACAGTGAGTGGTGTACAACGTGACAGTGATCAAAGAATTAATTTTTTTCGTAGGAGATCTGAGGAGAAAAAACGAAACGTGGGCAGAAAAAGCCTGAGGAAGGCAGGAGGCGGCAAAAAACCTAAAAACACAAATCGGCCCCGAAAGGGCAAAGGCACGGGYAGGAAGCGACGTTAGACAGTTTTTTCAATTCATGTATATTTTAGTTAGAGGTAATTAAACATAGATTGTCTCTCCCTGTTTTTCCCATCCAAGACTTGGGTCCTTTGACACAGCCATGTACACCAGAGTTCCAGCCCCTGGAAGTGGCTTAGCCGCCACATAAGTCCTCTTATCACTCGACCAGCGACACATAAAATCCCGACCTTTACTTTCCTCAGCCTTAAAATTACATCAATTTTGGTTTTTGTTTCAGTTAAGACTTACTTTAGTGTCAAGTGGAGAAGGGCCGAGGTAGTCTTCCCCTTGGACTGCTTTATGGAGCATCTGCAGGAAATACTTGAAGAAGCTGTTTCGGTTTTTCTTCACCGTTGCGTCAGTTGCTTTCAGTTGACGCAACTTCAAAATCCACTTTTTGCAAATTTCTTTGTCTGTGTGTGATAAATGTATAGGGCGATTTTTGTATATGATAGAGTGATTTTTGTATATAACCAAACACGTTTTTGCCCATTAAGTGGGCAAAAATTGTGGCTTTGTATGTTGAGCAAGATTCGTAACAGTAGAAACTTTTACTGTTATTGAATCGGAATGTATTTTGCGTTCGCAATAAACTTTTCGGAAAATGTGAGCTTTTATTTCATTTCAAAGCGAAATATTGAAAGAAAAAAAAACAGTTAATTTTTATGACAGCAGATGTCGCCTTTTTGGAAAAGGCAAAAGCGGGAAATTTAAAATATTTTTTTGATTTTTCCAACTTAAACGGTTTAAATGTTCACAATTGGCTTGTCATTCTTCAGAAATATTTCAATAATGTTTCTACCATAAAATGCGCGATAAACCGTTGTTGTATTATGTTTTTCTATTAATAGAACGGACAAAGACCTATTATTTGTAATAAGAGATAAAACTAAATGCCTGAAGCTATGAATAAATCAGCATTGAACGGTTTATGTCATTATTTGAGTAAAACTCACCTTTGGGATTCTGCACCATCGCCACTAAATTTTTAGCAATTTCCATATTCGTGGCAAACTCTTCATCATAAACATCCAAGACTTTCCTAACAGGGAGCGTCGCCATCCCTAACAGAAAATTTAGCTTCGACTTGTCCAAAATCAATGACAGAAATGCAATAATTTGATTAGATTGATAGTCACTATGGAGACCAAGRTCATTTACTAATTTCCGGGGGCAAAATTATGACGTTTTGGACTGGAAACGATGATGAGTGTGCGAAATCGGGGCTGTGTTCCGGAGTTGGACAACGAGGGGGTCTTCCTGAAGCCGCTCGACGTCCCCAACGATGAAGTGTGGCAACAGAAAGAGCTCCTCAAGCCCTACGAGCGCATGCACGCACACCACACCTTGGCCAGCGCCAGGAGATACGCCTTTTTCAGGCCCTTCAGGTGATTTTAACAATTTTTTGTGCCTCAACTCGCCGCTACGCCGTTCGTGTTGTTTCATTTCAGTGATTTAATCCCGGGTGATGATCTTGACTTCATCCTCAACTCGCCCTACGACCACTCCCAGGAGATATTCCCCGATGCTATCGACATCTACTTGCAACCGGAAACGTTGGGGCAAGCCACTTGGCGACGGCTACGAAACACTTCCGACTTAAAATCCTCATTGGAGGCACGTGCAAGGATTGAACTTCGGCAGCAGAAACTCCTTTTGGCTAAGCATGGCCACCTACCCTTCAAACTCAATCAAGTATTTGTTTATAGTTTTTTCGCTACTCGCTACGTTCGTGTTTTCAGTACCACCCTGTGATTATTAGCGGGATTGAGGAGCGGCGCCACCCCAGCAATGTCAAATTGATGAACTCGTCCCATCATTCGCCCCAGACGAATGCTGGATACTCACGACAGGACTCCGATGGGAATTTTTATCAATATTAATAAAAAACCTTGTCTTGAATACTTGTTTTATTACATTTATCATACAAAAAGATATACATTGGGAAAAATCGGTATTGCTACAAGCTATAAAAGTACATGAACCATTGTTTTGGTAAAAATACAAGCTCTTATACGTTACGATATGTCAAAATCGGTACATTTTGAGCCTGGACGCCACTAAATTCAATTAAATGCATTTACTGGTAAGACACCACTAGATGTCGCTCTAGATACAAATGACAACAACATCAAACCTACTCGGTATATACAGTACACAGTATAGAAAAACCCTATATATAGAGTGATAAAAAAGCATCAAAACACCACAGTTTTATTGTGTGTGAAGGCCATAGATTTGGCAGTCGGTTTTTTCATTGGCTAGTTTTGCAATTATGACATTAACAACATCACATTGATCCTTAAAATAATAGGAGCGTAAAAACTAACATAAATACAATAAATAGACGAACAAAAACCGTATTAATACTCCCATTGGGTGGCATTCTCGATCGAGGAATCCCCCAAGCGGAAACAACCGTTTTTACCGGCTGTTAGGTAATTCCCATTCGAGGTTTTGATGCAGAGACGGGTGGGTTCGCGGAGCTCCAAGTAGAAACCTTCAGGGGTGTCAGAGTCGGCAGTGACGCCTTCGCTATCGACATGCCAGTATTTGCCGTTTTGGCCTGGAATGAAATGCAATTTGCTCGGTTTATGACTTAATGGATTGCAATTAATGAGATTTTATAGCCGGATCGGAATACAAATCGACTAATTACAACCACAAGCGAGAAGCGAGTGTAAAACAGCGATTTTTATCGCCTCTTAAAAAGTGTTGAATCCATTGACAATATGGATCTTTTTAAGTATTCTATTTTTTGTATTTTGGGCCTTCGTAGACGATTTGATCAAATTAAACAAATTTTAAACTAGGAATAATCTAAAAAATGGACAAAAGTTTGAATCAAACATTCAAAATCCAAACAGTAACATCTGTTTCAAATTACTGAAACAAAAACAAACACATGCAAACAAAAACATATCAATTAAGTACTACTGCAATTTCATGAAACAAATACTATTTCAATTCGTTCTTTAATAAAAGTAAATTTTTATTTAAAACAGAACATCGTGAAACATATTGAGCAATTTTTAACAAAATGTGCTTTTGAAATGAAAAAAATACAAATGAATCAGTTTTTAGACTTACTTAGAGCTTAAAAAGACTTTTTAGACTTACTTAGAAATTAAAAAATGAAGTGATATGTAGAAAATTGCATCTTTTTAAAAATGTTGGCTAGTCAAAAATTGAATTTGAAATTTTTTTGTTTTTGTTTTAATTTTAGTGATTACTTTATTATAAATCCAATTTTTCAAACATTTGAAACCAAATATGTAATTTGAAGTTGAATTTCATTTATTTATTTTTTGAAAAAAGTGTTATAAAAGTGTGACGTTTTATCAGGAATATCATTTTTTGAAATTTTCTTTTCTTCTTTGGGTTATGCAATATTTTTAATTTTTTATTCTTCGACTGTCAAAATTTACGGTTTTTCTCCCGTGTAAGGAAGTTTTGACAATTGTTTGGCATTTCTCAATACAAAACGTCAAATTATTTTTAACAGATTTAAAGCAAGTTTAAGCCTTGTTGACTCTAAATCGAAGAATAAAATGTTGTATTCCACTCGTTTGAGTGTAAATCGGACGCTTTATTCCACCTCGTGGATGGTAAAGCACTCGTTACACTCGTGGTTTAAAAATCCACTCGGTCAAATAAAGAGT